>NW_004444095.1:6182475-6184257 GCF_000243295.1 Trichechus manatus latirostris | reverse complement strand
AGAGAAAAAGCCTTCCCCTGGAGCTGACGCCCTGAATTTGGACTTTTAGCCTACTTTAACTGTGAGGAAATAAATTTCTCTTTGTTAAAGCCAAAAAAAAAAAAAAATCATCTTGAATGACAATATTTAGAGTAAACTTTTCTTAATATTTTGAGATCTTACCTTTTTTCACTCTATACATTATTTTTTATTGTGATAAAGATATATACAACAAATCATACACCAAGTCAACAATTCTTTGTGTATAATTTAGTAACATTGATCACATCCTTCAAGTTTTGCAACCATTCCCGCTATCATTTTTCAAATTATTCCACTATGATTAACATAAACTCAATGCTCTCTAAGCAAAACTCCCAATATCCCTCCCCCAAACCACACCTGGTAACCACTGATAACCTTTGGTTTCTGTATATTTGCTTATTTCATATAAGTGAGATCCTTTTGCGGCTGACTTATTTCACTCAGCATGATTTTTTAAGGTTCATCCATCTTGTGGCATGCATCAGAACTTCATTTCTCTTTATGACTGAGTATTATTACACTGAGCCCTGGTTGCCCAGTAGTTAGGAGCTTGGCTGCTAACCAAAAGGTCAGGAGTTTGAATCTACCAGCAGCTCCTTGGAAACCCTATGGGGCAGTTCTACTCTGTCCTATAAGGTCACTATTCTGACTCTGCATTGGAATCGACTTGACGGCAATAGAATTTTTTTTTTTATATTACATTGTATGTATATACCACATTTTGTTTATCAGTTTATCTGTTGATGGACGTTTATGATCTTTCCACCTTTTGGCTGTTGTGAAAAATGCTGCAGTGAACATTGGCGTGCAGGTTTCTGTGTTCCTGCTTTCAATTCTTTTTGAGTATATACCTGCAGTTGGATTGCTGGGTCATGTGGTATTTCTATATTCAACTCTTTGAGGAACTGCCAAACTATTTTCCACAGTGCTTGTATATCATTTTACATTCCTAACAGCAATGGATGAGAGTTTCAGTTTCTCTGCAACCTCATTGCCATTCTAATGTGGGGTAAGGTGGTATCTCATTGTAGTTTTGATATGCATCTCCTTAATGGTTGTTGAGGAAACCCTGGTGGCATGGTGGTTAAGAGCTACAGCTGTTAAACAAAAAGTTGGCAGTTCGAATCCACCAAGTACTCCTTGGAAACCCTATGGGGCAGTTCTGCTCTGTCCTGTAGGGTTGCTGTGAGTCGGAATCGACTCGATGGCAGTGGGTTCTGGGTTAATGGTTGATGAAGGAGTCCTGGAGGGATAATGGTTATGCACTCGAATGCTAACAGAAAGGTCAGAGATTTGAACCCACCAGGTGCTCCATGGGAGAAAAGACCTGGCAGTCTTCTGTAAAGATTTTCAGTCTAGGAAACCCTATGGGGCAGTTCTACTTTGTGCTGTAGGGTCGCTATGAGTCAGAATCGACTCAATGGCACAAAACAACAACAATGGCTAACAAGCCTGAACATCTTTTCATGTACTTTTTGGCCATTTAAATATTCTCTTTGGTGAAATGTCTGTTCAAGTACTTTGGGCAATTTTGGACTCGGCCTATACGTTACTTTTATCAATTTATTTTTTATAAAATAGTTGGAATATTACTGCTTATGCCAAGTTGAAACCAGCTCTGTTCGCTATTTTTATAAATTTTTCCTTGTATATTATACGCCCTTGATAATTATATTAATTAACATTGATATCTAATGCAGAATATTTCATCCAGTTAAGTGTCTCTTCTTGGTTACTTAAATATCCTTCTTTTATTTT
>NW_004444095.1:6169765-6182375 GCF_000243295.1 Trichechus manatus latirostris | reverse complement strand
CAGTACTAAGTTTTGTCTCATTGCTAGGAAATTGGGATACCATTGGATTTTTTAATTGGGGAAGGGGCTCCCAAATGTTAGTGTATGGCTCCTTAATCTAGGATAGTTTCACTTTCCCAGAAAATAATTCTCCAGTATTCTGTCTTAGGGGGAAATAACTTCTTTGTTTAAGTGAAATAAGGCTCTCTAAATAGTGAAGTAAAATGTCAAACCAAAGCTTTCATTATAAAAGATATAACCACACTATTATTTTCACTGGTTATTTCCCAGTTGACAATTTGTAAATGGGCAGGCCATTTTATAAGTGTCACCTTCTGTATATGTGCCATAAGATTATCTTTTCTAGTATTTCTCTCATGAGAGATGTAGGGAGTGACACAATGATGAACACCATCCACACCTTACTCCTATGTCACATTCCCCACCCTCTGCCAAATCATCCGTAATTCTAGTAACATAATAAATGCACTCGTAAGATACGTGATTTTTTGTCAGATTAGAAATTGGTTTCTTTGCATGTACGTGTCATAATCCCAGAAGTTTATGAGTCCCTTAAGTTTTCATTAAGTATTACATATATCTCATAGTTAAGTTTTAAACAGTATCAGTTTTTCTGGTAGATAATAATATCTGCTCTATGGCAGCATGCATTTTTAGAGTTATCTTTATTCCTAATCCTCCACAGAATAGCCATTTCCCTCCTGTAGCTTTGTTGTTACATGTAGGAAATTTTCTATGATATACCATCAATTTTATATGATACATTTTCCCTTTATTCTCGTAATTTTTTCTTCTATATTACTGTTCACTTCTGTTCTTCTAGATTGGTCAAACTAAAATTCCATGAACATGACATTATTTTGAGAAGACCCAGTGTGGAGATCATTTTAACTCTTTTTTTTCATATCAGTATTAAGTATATTTATCTATTTTATCATCTCAAGAGTAATTTTCCTATTTTGCTTGTAATTACTTACCATTAAAACCCAAAAAATTTGGAACTTTGTGGATGTGGTGAAACAAGATATTCTGAAAATATTTTAAAAAGTAATTTTATTTTTTGTTTGGAGATACAAAAATAGAAACAAATCTTATTTTTTACTGTTTCATATTGAAAAGCATATTAAGAAATATCTGTGACTTGATATCAATTAATATTCACCAGTATATTTACTTTACTCTCATAGTATTGCAAGCACCATTGAGATTATCCAGTACTAAGTTTGTGTTTGAAATTCCTTTACATGATATGGAGCATTGTAAGAAAGTCACAAGAGTTCAGGTATGTATAGAGAAATGTTACATATTGCAACTGTTTTCTGATAATGGTTTTTAGTTTACTGAGTTGATTTTTCTGAAGCGTGTATAGTTTGAACTATTTCCTATGATTAATTTCTCCCCAAACATTTGAATGTATGCTAATTAGAGCAAGAATACTGGCATCTTTTGCTGTGAGTCAGGATCAGCTCAACGGCAGTGGGTTTGGTTTTTTTTTTGGTTTTAAAGAATATATTCTCTGACATAATTTTCAAGGAACAAAAACACATATAAAGTTTTTGTTTTATACATGCATTTATATAAATATATTTAATAAGAATATTCAAAATATTTTGAATGTAATTAAATTATCCTTCTCTTCTTATACAAATGGAAACTATGGTTTAAATTAATATGAAATATATGCCATACATGTAAATAAATATGGTAAGAAGCAATAAATAACGGAAAATATTCAGACCTATAACAAAGTAGGTTCCTGGGTGGCACAGTTTGCACTCGATTAAACTTAAGGTTGGTGGTTCAAACCCACACAGCATCACCATAGAAGAAAAGCCTGGTGATCTGCTTCCATAAAGATTATAGCCAACAAAACCCTATGGAGCAGTTCTACTCTGACACACATGGGTCACCATGAGTGTGAATTAACTTAACAGCAACGAGTTTGGTTTTTCGTTTGTTTTCATAATAAAGTAATATATGTTAATTTAATCTTTTTTTAACTGGATATCTCTACCTCTCTTCTAATCAGGAATCTATCTAGAAGGAAAAATGGGAGATGTGCAAAAGAAGGAAATATATGTATGCATTGTAGAAATTTTTGTTTGAACTGTCACTTTTTGTCTTATATAATGCTATTCCTGAAATCAATTTTGAACCTCCATAGCTTTGAAAAAAAAATTACCCCGTTGCCGTTGAGCCAACTCTGACACCTAGCGACCCTGTAGGGCAGAGTAGAACTGCCCCATATGGTTTCCTAGGCTGTAATCTTTATGGAAGCCGACTGCCACATCTTTCTCCTGTGGAGCAGCTGGTGAGTTCAGACCACTGACCTTTCTATTAGCAGCTGAGTGTGTAACCACTGTGCTACCAGGGCTCCTTGAAGAAAAATTATAAGCAAAGATATTTAGCATTGCATCCATAAAACAATAAGAGAGTACTATATGAAATTATAGTTTAGGAAAAAATAAAAGATCTATTTGAAACTAAAATGTAACCGTTCAGAGCATAAAAATTCAATAGAACTTCCAGTCAGGGCTTGAAGAGTGTAAAATACCTTTTCATTCCTTTGTTATGAAGATAAAATATATATATAAAGCATATTTTTATGTTTTAAGTTGTTTACAGTTCACCCAGTAAATGCCAATCAACCTGGAAAAAAGTAATAAACCTCCTGGGGTAGAAAACTAGGGCAAAGGTAATTCCTCAGGACTTAGCGGGGAGAAATCTCTCAAGCTGTTTTTCCGAATAGCCAAGGCAAAAGGCCACATAAAAGAATTTATTTCACCACACTGGGTCATATGGTTGTTCTATATTTGACTTTTCAAGAAACCACCGAACTGTTTTCCACAGCAGCTGTACCATTTTGCATTCCTACCAGCAATGGCTGAGGGTTCGAATTTCTCCACATCCTCTACAATACTTGTTTTTTTCAGTTTATTTATTTATTTTTCTATCATAGCCATTCTGGTGGTGGTGAGGTGGTATCTCAGAGTGGTTTTGATTTGCATTTGTGTAACCTTTTTGCAGTCAGCTACTCGTTCTTCTACCAATACCTGGGAGCCACTGATTTTTTTTTTCCATCACTGTAATTTTGCTTTTCCAGAATGACAGAAAAATTTAATAATACAATATGTAGCCTTTGGGGTCTGACATTATTCAGTTAGCAACATATATTTAAGATTCATCCATGTGTTTACATGAATTAATAACCTCACTTATTTTATCAATGGATTGTATGTCATTCTGTGGATGTGCCTTAGTTTGTTTATCCATTCATCTGTGAAAAGAAATCTCTTTTTTCTTCCAATGTTTGGTAATTATGAACAAAGCTCCTATAAATATTTACATAAAAATATAGGTTTTTTTGTAAACATAATTTTTCCATTCACTTAGGTGAAGACCTAGGAATGTGATTGCTGGATCATATAGTAGGTACCGTATTTTTACACAAATTCTGCGTGCCTTGTACATTTGTTTACCAACTGCTGCCTCCCCTGTGAGGTATTTTCTTAAGTGTGCTATGCTAATTTACGAAAATACCGCACTGGGGAAGGGAGCCCTTGGCAAACAAACGTAGAAGGCATGAGTTATTTGTGTAAAAATATGCTATATATTTATAATAAACTGCCAAATGGTCTTCCAAAGTAAGTGGCTGTACAATTTTGCTTTCTGTCCATCAGCGAATGAGGATTCATGTTACTCTGTGTTCTCACTAGCATGCGTAGATATTTTTATTTCTTTTTACCTCAGTCTCTATCCTCTGTGTGTTTTTCATAGTTGGTAATAGGCTATGTACATACTTAAATACCTCCTCGTTTCTCTAACATCATTTTAAGACATTTTATCTATTATTACCATGTTTAATATTTTTAGTTGGTACGTAAGCCCACCAAGTTGCTATGGTATTACAGACATTTATATTGCATATTATAATTTTTATAAATTTCTTCTTTTGTATTTTTGTGTGAGCAGGAACTTCTCTTTCATAATATTTCAAAACGAAGGGTCCAATGGACATTGGATCTTAGTGGCACTGGCAAACTTTTCAAAGATGGCACATTCAAGTTTAGTGCACCGACTGGGCATCTGCTACCAAATGAAAAATATAGCATTTCCATATATTTCTCTCCAAGTAAATACATTTTTACTATATTTGTTGTTAAAATTTCAGTTTCTCCTTAACTATTATTTTATAATTTATATAAAAGTTTAAATTATTGGTTATATATTATACAGTTTTAAAAAGTTTCTTAGTGGAATTTTGTAACCATTCTCAAAAATGACTCCTAATGATCCTCCCCTACAGAAGGGTATTTATGCCTTTATGTAGTCTTTTCCCACACCGAATAGGGCTGATATATGATCTGTGGGATATTGTGAATGTGATGATGTGTGACTTCCAAGACTAGGTCATAAAAGGCATTGCAGCATCTGGCTTGTACTCTTGGATTGCTTGTTCTAGGGGAAGCTGACCAGCAGGTCTATTGCTCTGTCTGTCCATTTTTATTGTGGCGTTTTTAAAAATTACAACAACTTTATAGTACTTCTTTATAATTGGTATGACAAGTTGTCTTCCATTAAACATCTATTAAAAAAATTTTCTTAGCAATTCTAACACATTTACTTTTTTAAATGAACTGTAGATTACCTTTTTTAGTTTTCAGAAAAAAGAATATATTGAATTTTCCCCTTCAAAGAATAGCATGTTTGTCTAGTTATTAAATTTTTATTTGATATGCATTAGTATTAGTGAATGGGATTTTTCTATTATTCTTTTGAACTAGCTATTGCTATATTAAAGGAATATATTTATATTTTTGTTTACTCTTTGGCTCCTAACTGAATTTCTCTGATTGTTCTAGAAGTTTTTTTTTTTTTCCAAATATTATTCTGCAATGTTTCCTAAGCAAACAGTTTATCAACCTACAGTCATAAGTAATAAATGTCTCATTTCTGATGTTTGTGCCTTTTTCTCCTCCTCTACTTCCTTGTCTTCCTCCTCCATCTCTTTTTCCCTCCTCCTCCTCCTTGTCTCATTGCATTTAGTAGAATATCCAAAATAATGTTGATTTCTTGTTGTGATATTAGGCATCCTTAACTTGTTCCTGATCCTAAGAAATGCTTATAGTATTTCAGAATGACTTTAACAGCTGGGAAAACAGATGACACACTTAAAAGTGAAGAATTGAGAAGAGTTTAATTAAGGGACTATTTATAATCTGTCATAAGGCTAAGGGATGTCAACAATGATGCTGAAGTACCTTGATTCTAGTATCAGAGGGGAACCATTACTAATCGTAGGCTGAAGGAGAGGGTAACTACCAAAATGTGGATATTGAGCTGCAGCTGTAGGAGAGACCAGACAGGAGGTGTGACTACAGAGGAAAGAAACCACTGTCAACCCACGGTTTGTTAGTGAGGGAGCTAGGTGAGTCCAACAAAGAATGAAGATTCCAGTTTCTCCAAATCCTCTCTAGCCCTTCATATTTTGTCTTTTTTCATTTTAGCTATCTTGGTGAGTGTGAAGTAGTATCTCATTGTAGTTATTATCTTCATTTCTCTAATGACTAAGGGTATTGAGTATCATCTCATGTGCTTATCATTCATTTGTATATTGTCTTTGGAGAAATGCCTATTCAAATCCTTTGTTCATTTTTAAATTGGATTGTTTGTCTTTTTGACGTTGAAATATAATTGTTCTCTATATATTCTGGACACAAGTTCTTTATCAGATATATGATTTGAAAATATTTTCTCCCATGCCGTGATTTGTATTTTCAGTTTTTAATTATGTCCACTGAAGCTAAAGTGTTTTTAATTTTGATGAATTCTAATTTATCGACTTTTTTCTTAATATCATATCTAAGAAAACATTACATAACCCAAGGTAATGAAAATATACTCCTAAGTTTTCCTCTAGCTAAAATGTAAATTTAACTCTTATATGTAAGTCTGTCATCCATTTTGAGTTAATTTTGTATATGGTGTGAGATAGGGCTCTCACTTCATTCTTTTATATGGTCATATCCAGTTGTCCCAGTACCATTTATTGAAAAAAAACTATTTATTCCTTATGAAATGTCTTGGCACCCTTGTCGAAAATCGATTGGCCATAAAAGTAAAGGTTTATTTTGGACACACAATTCTATTCCATCTACATGCCAGGACCACACTGTCTTAAAACTTTAGTTTAGTAGTAGATTTTGAAATCTGGAAGTGTGAGTCCTCCAACATTCTTCATCTTTTTCAAGATTGTTTTGGTCATTCTTGTTTCCTTGCATTTACATGAAAAATTTAGGATCAGCATGCCAATTTCAGAAAAAAATGCATAACAACAGAGGCTGTGTTGAATCTGTAGATCAATTTATGGTGTATGGCCATCTTAACAATTCTAAAATCTTCCAATTACTGTATATGGGATATCTTTCCATTTACTTAGATATTTTAAGATAACTTTCAATGAAATTTTTTTACTTTTTAGTGTACAAGTCTTGCAATTCTTTTGTTCATTTTTTCCTAGTATTGTATTCTTTTTGATGCTATTGAAATAAAATTTTCTTTATTTTACTTTTCAATTTTTCATTATTACCAAATAGAATTAAAATATATTCTTATATATCATTTTTACATATGCAACATTGTTGATCTCATTTATTAGCTTTGATAATTTTTTGATAGATTTCTTAGAATTTTCTAAATGAAAGCTCTCTCTCTGTGAACAGAGATAGTTTTACTTCTTTCTTTCCAATCTGGATGCCTTTTGTTTGCTTTAATTGCCTATTTTTTTTGCCTACAGTACAAGTAGTGAGAGTGGACATTCTATAGACTTGTAATGTGTTTTAATACATAAGTTCCTCTATGACTCATTTTATTTTATAAGCTCAAGGTATAAATACAATCTCTTATATTTTCTCCAGTACTCATTTACCATTATTAGCAAGAAGTTAATTATTTCCCTCTTCATTCTCTCCCTTCCTTCTCCAGTCAACTCCCATTTTCCAAGGATCTTAGGGCTTATTTGATCAAGTAAAACATTTCTTGCAGAGAAAACTAGGGGAGTTGATGAGTTCAGTGAATCTATTGCTTTTGTTTCTGGCTCACAATGTTACTTTTGAACATGATCCTACATGGTCCAGTGCGCTGTCATCTTCTGTGGTAATAACTTTGATGGCCCTGATCTCTGCCAGGCCACATTTGTGTCCTGTCTTCAGTTTCTAAGATTTCAGCTTGAATTTACATTTACCAGCTCACATTTTTCTCCTTCTGGGGTACCATGCTTGGGGATTTGTATCTGAAAGAACATTGGCCACTTACTGAGATGGAACCTGTCCTCCAAGACCAGTCTTCTGCCTTCTATGTTGAGCCTTGTTCTCCAACACAAACTGCCTTTCCCTCACAGTAAGTTGCCACATGGGAATTTACTGTCTTTTCTTACCAGGTGAAATTGACCCGTCGACCCTGGCAGTCTTTTCTAAACTTAAAAATCTGGGTGAAAACAAATTCCTTTCATCTCAGCACATTGCTTTCTCAGAAGTTCCTGGGGCTCCTTATAGTAATTGTCTGATCTTATCTTCATACTGAATATACTAAAGGGATGGACAGTTCCTGTTAAGGCACAGAAAACAAAAAAAAGTAGAAGTGCAGTTGTACTACTTCCCTGGGATATATTTATTTTTGTCATAATAATGAAAATCTACTTTGAGGTGACTTGCTCTATCTGTAGACATGGTTTCACTTTAAAATATTTTTATTTCAATAGCACCTCATTACATATGTTAAGTTCTACAGCAGCCTCTACCCAGTTTCTGGGTAATCTATTCTGCTCCACTGAGCTGTAATTTCATAGTACATTTTAATACATAGTATTGTTTAAATTAAGTAAATTTTTGTGTGAATTTAATCAAACTTTTTTTTCCTTCTTTCCTTCCTTCCTTTGTTTCTTTCCTTCCTTTTCATTAGATCATCCTAGAAAATATGCAGTGGATATTCCTATACTTTTAAATGATAATCCAGTTTGCTATAGAATGTTATGTCTTACTGGAGAGGTAAAATCACCCAAGTTATTGTTTGATCCACCATTTATATTTTTCAATCCTGTTCCTTTGGATGTAACAACTGTGATGGATGTCAATATTTTACCTCAAAACTATTTCAGGTAAATATCAATATGAATTTGCCACATTTTTCTTATGTGCTTTTGTTTTGCTTTGTTTGTGCTTGTGTTATGTAAATCATAATTAATGTCTGATTTGCTTCTATACTTAGAAAGAGCTATTTAAATATTTACTGTTATTTAAATTAAAAATATTTTTAAAAAGCCACTTAGTTTTTAATCTCACAGTTAGGCCTTAAATTTTCTTATAAAATTTTTGGTGTGTCTCTCTTCATTGTATAAACTCAAAAATGCAGTGTATTGTATTTCTATTGCTATGTGACACATTACTACAAACATTGCACCTTAAAACAACACAAACTTGTTGTCTCACAGTTTCTGTGGCCAGATTAGCTATGTTCTTGCTCAGGCTCTAAACTGGTAGAAATCAAGGTGTTGGCTGGAGCTCTGGTCTCATTTGAAGCTCAGGGTCCTCCAAGTTCTCAGGTTGTTGGCCGAATTAATTTCCTTATAATTGTAGGAGTAAGGCCCCATTTTCTTATTGTTTGTTGTCTGAGACAGTCTCAGTTCCTAGAGACCACTGTCAGATTCTAGTCATATGTTCCCCTCATCACAACATGGCATCTCCCTTCTTCAAGGCCAGCACAGCAGCAGAGTGTCTTTCTGACTTCTCTGTCTCTGAGGTCCAAACCTTCTTTTAAGATCTCACTTGATTTAGTCAGACCCACCCATGATAATCGCTCTTTTGCTTGTGTCAAAGTCAATTATTAACCAAAAAAAAAAGAACATTGAGTTGATTCCGACTCATAGCGACCCCATAGGGCAGAGTAAAATTGCCCCATAGAGTTTCGAAGGAGCATCTGGTAGATTTGAACTGCTGACCTTTTGGTTAGCAGCTGTAGCTCTTAACCACTTTGCCACCAGGGTTTCCGGTCCTTAGTTACATCAGCAAAGTATTTCAAAGTAAGGATAGGAATACAAACATTCCTGGCAATTTGTGATTTGATGAATGAACCTTACTTCATTACACTGAATGTGTGACTTTGGGTAAAACTTTTAACCTTTCCGAGCCTCAGTTTATTTATCTGAAAAATGAGGAGATTGATGCTGAATGAAATTTAAGATTCCTTCTATGTATGAACCTGTGTGGTTCAGTTGATGCACTCACCTGCCAACCAAGAGGCTGGAGGTTTGAGTCTACCCAGTGTTGCCTTGGAAGAAAGTTCTGGTGATCTACTTCTAAAACATCAGCCATTGAAAACCCAATGGAGCACAGTTCTACTCTGAAACACATGGGGTCGCCATGAGTCAAAGTTGACTCCAAGGCAACTGGTTAGTTATCTTATAAGTAGACACTAACCTCTGTTAGTTAAACAAGAAATGGTAAAGGCTTGAATTTAAAAGTAAATATGTTTTGTTAAAAACTGTTGGTGTCTCTCTCTTTTTTTTTGGTCAGGCAAACTTGTGTAAAATATGAATTAATAGTTTAATCTTTAAACTTTTGAATTAATGTATAAAGGTTTTAAAAACTACTTCAAGTCAAAAGTTGTCTTGCAAAATACGACATAATGAAATTTAGATGTAGAAGGGATTATAGAGATGATATAACCCAATATCCTTATTATATATCCAATAAAATCTATGGCATTATTGATTTATCCAATGACACTTAGGAATTTAGCAACAGACTTGGATTCAAATCTGATTTTTAGCATTAATTTTCCATATTTTCTGCAATTCACAATATTGGTTTAACTAAAACAAGTTGAAATTTTGCTTTTTTTTCTGGTCAATTAGCTGAATATTCTTCATTCAGATTAAACTTATATTAGGAAAATAAGATTCCTTATTTATAACACTTATTTTTTTGCTATAGGAAACTAAAAAAAAACCTGTTGCCGTCAAGTCCATTCCGACTCATACTGACCCTATAGGATAGGGTACAACTGCCCCATACAGTTTCCAAGGAGCAACTGGTGGATTCGAACTGCCATCCTTTTAGTTAGCAGGTGGTACTCTTAACCACTGTGCCACCAGGGCTCCTATAAGAAACTACATATATAATAAATAAAACAAGATAACATGGTGAAATACTGAGAACTAAATTATTGAGTAATAATTAGATTTAAAACTAAATACTGCATATTACATTATTTAAAACGTGAATGTGCAAAGTATGAATCTAGGAAAAGTGGAAATCATCAAAAATCAAATAGAACACATAAGCATCAATATCCTAGGCATTAGTGAGCTGAAATGGACTCGTATTGACCATTTTGAATTGGACAACCATATGGTCAACTATGCCGAGAATGATAACTTGAAGAGGAGTGGCGTTGCATTCATTGTCAAAAAGAACATTTCAAGATCTATCCAGAAGTACAGCACTGTCAGTGATAAAATAATATCCATACGCCTACAAGGAAGACCAGTTAATATGACTATTATTCAAATTTAGGTACCAGCCACTAAGGCCAAAGATGAAGAAACTGAAGATTTTTACCAACTTCTGCAGTCTGAAATTGATCTAACATGTAATCAGGATGCATTGATAATTACTGGTGATTGGAATTTGAAAACTGGAAACAAAGAAGGATCGGTAGTTGGAAAATATGGCCTTGGTGATAGAAATGATTCCTGAAATTGCATGATAGAATTTTGCGAGACCAACGACTTCTTCATTGCAAATACCGTTTTTCACCAACATAAATGGCGACTATACACGTGGACCTTGCCAGAGGGAATACACAGGAATCAAATTGCCTACATCTGTGGAAAGAGATGATGGAAAAGCTCAATATCATCAGTCAGAATAAGGCCAGGGGCCAACTGTGGAACAGACCATCAATTGCTCATTTGCAAGTTCAAGTTGAAACTAAAGAAAATTAGAACAAGTCCAAGAAAGCCAAAGTACAACCTTGAGTATATCCCACCTGAATTTAAACACTGTCTCAAGAGTAGATTTGACACGTTGAACACTAATGACCGAGACCAGATGAGTTGTGGAATGACATCAAGGACATCACATATAAAGAAAGCAAAAGGTCATTTAAAAGAAGGAAAAAAAAGAAAGACCAAAATGGATGTGAGAAGAGACTGAAACTTGCTCTTGAACGTGGAGTAGCTAAAGTAAAAGGAAGAAATGATGATGTAAAAGAACTGAACAGAAGATTTCAAAGGGTGGCTCGAGAAGACAAAGTAAATTATTATAATGACATATGCAAAGAGCTGGAGATAGAAAACCAAAAGGAAAGAACAGGCTCGGCATTTCTCAAGCTGAAAGAACTGAAGAAAAAATTCAAGCTTCGAGTTGCATTAGTGAAGGATTCTATGGGGAAAATATTAAATGACACAGCAAGCATCAAAAGAAGATGGAAGGAGTGCACAGAGTCATTGTACCAAAAAGAATTGGTTGACCTTTAACCATTTCAAGAGATAGCATATGATCAGGAACCAATGGTACTGAAGGAAAAGCCCAAGCTACACTGAAGGCATTGGTGAAAAACCAGCCTCCAGCAATTGACGGAATATCGATTGAGATGTTTCAACAAACAGATGCAGCACTGGAAGTGCTCACTCGTCTATGCCAAGAAATTTGGAAGACAGCTACCTGGCCAACCGACTGGAAGAGAGCCATATTTATGCCTATTCCCAAGAAAGGTGATTCAACAGAATGTGGAAATTATCGAACAATATCATTAATATCACACACAAGTAAAATTTTGCTGAAGTTCATGCAAAAGTGGCTGCAGCAGTATGTTGACAGAGAACTGCCAGAAATTCAGGCCGGATTCAGAAGAGAATGTGGAACCAGGGATAGCACTGCTGATGTCTGATGGATCCTGGCTGGAAAGAGAGAATACCAGAAAGATGTTTACCTGTGTTTTATTGACTATGCTAAAGCATTCGACTGTGTGGATCATCACAAATTATGGATAATATTTCAAAGAATGGGAATTCCAGAACACTTAATTGTGCTCATGAGGAACCTGTACACAGATCAAGAGGCAGTTGTTCGAACAGAGCAGGGGATACTACCTAGTTTAAAGTCAGGAAAGGTGTGCATCAGGGAAGTGTCCTTTCACCGTACCTATTCAGTCTGTATACTGAAAAATTAATCCAAGAAGCTGGAATATATGAAGAAGAACGAGGCATCAAGATTGGAGGAAGACTTATTAACAACCTGTGATATGCAGATGACACAACCTTGCTTGCTGAAAGTGAAGGGGATTTGAAGCACTTACTGATGAAGATCAAAGACTACAGCCTTCACTATGGATTGCACCACAGCATAAAGAAAACAAAAAACCTCACAACTGGACCAATAAGCAACATGATAAAGGAGAAAAGATTGAAGTTGTCAAGGATTTCATTTTACTTCGATCCACAATCAACGGCCATAGAAGCAGCAGTCAAGAAATCAAAAGACTCATTGCTTTGGGCAAAATCTGCTGCAAAAGACCTCTTTAAGGTGTTGAAAAGCAAAGATGTCTCCTT
>NW_004444095.1:6167903-6169665 GCF_000243295.1 Trichechus manatus latirostris | reverse complement strand
AAAGTAGAGGGTCAGCGAAAAAGAGGAAGACCCTCAAGGAGATGGATTGACACAGTGGCTGCAACAGTGGGCTCAAGCATAGCAACGATTATGAGCATGGCACAGGACCGGGCAGTGTTTCGTTCTGTGGTACATAGGGTCGCTATGAGTTGGAACTGACTCGATGGCACCTAACAACAACTAACAACAAACATTATTTAAAATCAGAAATATTTTAGATTTTCTAAATAAATTATGGATATATAATGAAATACCATGTAAACATTAAGTGACATTATTTAAAAGTAATTATTGAAAAATTATCCATGATATATGTGTGCAAGTGCTTATATGGTATTCATATTTTTAAAATTCTATGTGTATATGCATCTGTTACTATTATTTAACCTATATACATTAAAGCTTTATCTATTACAGTTGTAATTTTAAGGTACATTCTTGTTGCCAGAATATATTTAAGGACAATAATATTTAGATCATGGTTGTGGTTAGAAACACAGTGTAGTTAGGCCAGGTGTTTTATCCCTCCTCTTCTATCCTTATGAAACAAAAGGAACTTTTGATCATCTTATGTAGTTCTTGGTCAAGTTAATGTATTATCAGTCTTATAGTATGATCAGAAAATAAGAGAAGATATATAAATCTTTCATAATTGGGAACATTATTTTAATAATTTGTTGTTCTTTCGTTTTTCTGATAAAATAAGAGGAATACACATTTAAATCCATTTAATTGCAGATATTTTGAGCTAAACAAAAAACTCTTTTTCTTTTTTTAAATTTTCAACAGTACTTCAACCCTATGTGTTCAGATTCCTACAAAGATGCATCTTGATGATGACGAGAATTTCCCTCTTTCCGTGAATTTTCCAGAGGGCAGAATCATCACGGGCTCTCGCTATGGAATTAACGCTAGACTTACCTGTCACCTTAGCTTCAAATCATCTAAACCTGTGTCATTTTTTACCGAGGTTCTTTTCTATGATGCCCAAAATAACTGGTAAGATATTTACATGTAGATTCTTTTGGATCTAACAGTGAAGAACCAAGGTTTATATTCTACACCATTGTAAAATGTTAAGAGAAATAATATATGACTTGGGACATAAAAATTTTCTTAAAAGTGCAGAAGGTACCTTTGCTTATATGAAACAGAGCATAATAGTGGTTATCAGCATGTTCTCTGGAGCTAGGCTGCCTGAGTTTGTATCCTGGCTCTGTTAACTTTGGTGAAGTTATTTAACCTCCTCATCTTTAGTTTCTTCATATGAAATTGGAATAATAACAAAATCTAGCCCTTCCATGGTCATGTGAAATTAATTGAGTTAATAATTACTGAGTAACTGGACATGACCTGGCACATTCCAGTTGCCATCACGTCGACTCCAACTGATGGTGACCCCATTTGTGTCCGAGTATAACTGTGCTCTATAGGGTTTTCTATGGCTGAGGTTTTTTGTTGTTGTTGTTGTTTTATTGTTGTGCTTAAGTGAAAGTTTACAATTCAAGTTAGTCTCTCATACAAAAATTTATACATACAATGTTTTGTGACCCTAGTTGTTCGCCCCATACTGTGAGAACATACTCTTCCTTTCCACCCTGGATTTCCCATATCAATTCAACCAGCTCCTGACCGTCTCTGTCTTCTCATCTCACCTCTGGACAAGGCGCTGCCCATTTAGTCTCATGCATCTACTTGAGCTAAGAAGCACACTCTTCACAACTATCATTTTCTATCCCATAGTCCACTCTAATCTTTGTCT
>NW_004444095.1:6117439-6167249 GCF_000243295.1 Trichechus manatus latirostris | reverse complement strand
TTTTCTTCTGTGTTTAAACCTTTTCTTGAGTTCTGATAATAGTGGTCTCATACAATATTTGTCCTTTAGCGACTGACTAAATACAGTCAGCATAATGCCTTCCAGATTCCTCCATGTTATAAGATGTTTCACGGGTTCATCATTGTTCTTTATTGTTGCATAGTATTCCACTGTGTGAATGTACCATAATTTTTGTATCCATTCATCTGTTGATGAGCACCTAGGTTGTTTCCATCTTTTTGCTATTGTGAACAGTGCTGCAGTGAACGTAGGTGTGCATATATCTATTCATGTGACGGCTCTTATTTCCGTAGGATATATTCCAAGGAGCAGGATTGCTGGATCATATGGTACTTTTATTTCTAGCTTTTTAAAGAAGTGCCAAATCAGTTTCCAAAGTGGTTGTACCATTTCATATTCCCACCAACAGTGTATAAGTGTTCCAGTCTCTCCATAACCTCTCCAACATTTATTATTTTGCATTTTTTAGATTAATGCTACTATGGCTGAATTTTTTGTAAGTAGATTGCCAGGCCTTTCTTCCTAGGTACCTCTGGGTTGACTTGAACCTCCAACCTTTTGGTTAGCAGCCAAACATGTTAACCATTTGCCCATGCAGGTGCTCTACCTGGTACATTGTTATTACTGTTAGTTGTAGTAGAATCGATTTCGTGTGACCCCATGTGTTTCAGAGCAGAACTGCTCTGTAGTTTTCTTGGCTGTAATCTTAATGGAAGCAGATCGTCAGGCCTATTTTCTGTGATACCACTGGGTAGGTTCAAACCCACAACCTTTAAGTTAGCAGTTGAGCACAAACCGCTTGTGCCACCTAACAGCCTTTATCTGCATGTACAGGCATACCTCGTTTTATTGTGCTTTGTTTTGTTGTGCTTCATAGATACTGCATTTTTTTTTTTTTTTTACAAATTGAAGGTTTGTGGCAACCCTGTGTCGAGCAAGTCTGTCGGCACCATTTTTCCAACAGCATGTGCTCACTTAGTGTCTCTGTGTCACACTTTGGTAATTCTTGCAGTATTTCAAACTTTCTCATTATTATTATATCTGCTATGGTTTTCTGTGATTAGTGATCTTTGATGTTACTATTGTAATGGTTTTGGGGCACCACAAACTGTGCCCATATAAGATGGTGACCTTAATCGATAAATGTTGTGTGTTCTGACTGCTCTACCAACCTGCCATTCCCCCATCTCTCTCCCTCTCCTCGGACCTCCCTATGCCCTGAGACACGACAGTATTGAAATTTGGCCAATTAATAACCCTACAGTGCCCTCTAAGTGTTCTAGTGAAAGAAAGACTCTCATGTCTCTCACTGTAAATCAAAAACTAGAAATGATTAAGCTTATGAAAATACATCACAGGAGGAGGGCATGGTAGGCAAAAAAAAAAAAAAACGTATAACATGTATTATTTGTGTAAACATCCAGTAATAGTTTTCTTATATTGTGGAAACATTTTGTCAGCCTTGTTATGGAATAATAACACTTTTTGATTCATAATAAACCTTGTTTTGCTTCCTGTCATTAATCTGATAAGGCATTGCCACTCATTATTGTTGAAGACTTTCAATAAAATAAACTGGAAATGAGTCATCATGGAAACTGATACTGGTTTTGCTCAATGCATATCCTGGCAAAGGACTTGAATAAACATTTTACCAAAGAATAAATACAAATTACCAATAGGCACGTGAAAAAAATGCTCAACTTCATTAGTTGTTAGGGAAATGCAAATAAAAACCACAATGAAATATCACTGCACCTCCACTAAGTTGGCTAGTTCTAATATTTAGATCACTGATCCATTTTGAGTTAATTTCTGTATATGGTGTGAGGTATGGGGCCAACTACATGTTTTTGCCCTCAGTTGTCCCAACACCCTTTACTGAAGAGATTTATTTCCCCATTGAATTAACTCACTTGGAACCCTTGTCAAAAATCCATTGGCCATAGATAAATAGGTTTATTTCTGGACTCTCAATTCTCTTCCATTGGTCTATATGCCTATCCTTATACCAGTACCAGGCTTTTGATTATTGTAGGTTTATGGTAAATTTTGAAATTGGGAAGTATGAGTCCTCCTGATTTGTTCTTTTCAAGATTGATCTGGTTGTTTGAGGCTGCTTGCAATTCCATATGAATTTGAAGATTAGATTTTCTATTTCTGCAAAGAAGACTTTTGGAATTTTGATAGGGATTTCATTGAATCTATAGATTGCTTTAGGTAGTGTTGGCATCTTAACAATATTATGTCTTCCAATCCATTTATCTGTTTATTTAGTTCTTTAAATTATTTCAGTGATAATTTATAGTTTTCAGTTTACAAGTCTTTCATGCTCTTGGTTATATTTATTCCTAGGTATTTTATTCCTTTAGATACTGTTGTAAATGAAATTGTTTTCTTAATTTCTTTTTCAGATTTTTCATTATTGGTGTATAAAAACAACTGATTTTTGTGTGCTGAGCTTGTACCCTGTGACTTTGCTAATTCCACTTATTAGCTCTAGTAGCTTTCTTGTAGATTCGTTGGGATTTTCTATATATAGAGAGTCATGCCATCTGTGAATAGAGATTGTTTTACTTCTTCCTTTCTAATTTGGATACCTTTTATTTCTTTTTCTTGCCAAATTTATCTCACTACAATTTCCAGGGAGCCCTGGTGGCGAAGTGGTTAAGAGCTCAGGCTGCTATTCTAAAGGCTGGCAGTTCAAATCCACCAGCGGCTCCTTGGAAACCCTATGAGGCAGTTTTACTCTGTCTTATAAGGTTGCTATGAGTCGGAATCTACTCAATGACATAGAACAACAACAACAATTTCCAGCACAATGTTGAGTATCAGTGGTTAAAGCAGGCATTCTTGTCTTATTCGTGATCTGAGGGGTAACACTTTCAGTCATTTAGTTTGAGTATGATGTTAGCTGTAGGTTTTTCTTAAATGCCCCTTCATGTTGATGAAATTATCTTCTATTCTTAGTTCATTGATTCTTTCTTCTGCCAGCTCAAATCAGATGTTGAGCCCCTCTAGAGAATTTTTCATTTCAATCGTTGTATTTTTAACTCTAGTTATTCTGTTTAGTAACTTTCTATAGTTCCTATCTCTTTTCTGATATTCTCATTTTGTTCATATATTGTTTTCCTGATTTCCTTTAGTTCTTTATCCATGTTTTGCTTTAGTTCTTTGAACATATTTAATACTGTTATTTTAAAGTTGTCTAGTCTGTCCATTATCTGGGCTTCCATAATGACAATTTCTGTGTCTTCTATTGTTCTTTTGAATGGGATGTCTTTTTCTGTTTCTTTGTATGCTTTCTGATGTTTTAGTGAAACTGGGACATTCAAATATTATGTGTTAGCTCTGAGTCTCAGATTTTTTTCTCTTCCCCAGGGTTTAGAAATTATATATATATATATGTATATATATATATATATTTAATTGTTGTTGGCTGTAGTAGTCTGTCTGCCCTATTTTTTCAGCATCTGTCCTCTTGTATGTGCATGGGCACCAAGGACTCTGTTCCCTGGCCCATATTCAGCTTAGGGATCAGCCTGATGTGAATGCCTGTATCAGCCCAAGGGAGAGCATATAAACCCAAACTGTCAAATCAATTCTAACTCATAGTTACCCTATACAACAGAATAGAACTGCCCCATAGGGTTTCCAAGGTGGTAATCTTTACAGAAGCAGACTGCTACGTCTTGCTCCTGCAAGGTGAGAGCATAAGCTATTCTTAAGTATTTGGTGCTCATGCTTTTTGTCCTGCACATGTGTATGGCTTTCTCAGTTCCTCTGTACACACAATGCTTTGGAAAGGGCTAAATTCTGCAGGAAACTCTTAAACCAGCACATCTCCTACCCTTAGGAGCCTATTATGTGCTTCAGTCACCCTATTTAGTCTCAGGTGATTAAGGGCAGCCACAGCCCTCAGGCATTACTTACTGCTTCTCCCTACCCCATGAGAGCTCAGAGGAAGGCTAAACCAGGAGGATAGCCCCTTTTCAGTCTTTCCGGCAGCCCCAGGGCATATCTGAACAGACACACACGACAGCCTGCCAGCAAAAGCAAAGCCTACTCTGCTCATTCCGGAGTCAGAATATGGGCCCCGTCTCTGAGGGCACATGGTGGCCTGTGCCATAGAACTGGAAGAGGGAGTACAAACACTAGAAAGAAAAGTTTTCCAACCACTTAAAAGTTTCCTTTTTCTTGATTTAGCGCTTCTCTAGTTGCTGCAACTCTCGGATTGCTTTTTGGAGATCTTACAGAGCTGAGTCAACTGGTTTTTGGTTGTTTTTCTTGTAATAGCTTGGATGGAAGGAAACACAAAACTGCTCATGCCAGCATCTTCCAGGAAGTCTCATATTGTGTTTTTCTCCATTGACTACTAGAGGTTGCTTCTGTTGTCTATGACTGTTGATTATAATTTTGGTTTGTGGATAATGTAGGGAGATATTTGTGCTGAAATTCCTAAATGCCCACCTCCTAGCACTGATTGCACATATGCAAAATAAATTCCCGATCGTTTCTAAATGTGCACTCAGTTTTCAGTTGTCACAGTGGTGTAAGTTTATAGGGTATCTTAGTTTACAAGTTAGTTTTTTGATTATTTATTTTTAACTTGTTTCCAAAATATTTTTTTAACTTTAAACAATATAAGGAAAATACATAAAATTTATTTGCATATATTAACAAAATATTGTAACATGAACACTGTTGTATCCACAACTTTGGTTAGGAAACAGATTACTGGCACCCTAAAGGTCTTCTGTGTATCCCTTCCCAATCATAACATGATTTAACTTCTGTAGTCATTAATTCTCTATAATCATTATTTTCTATAATTTAGGGCTGAAAAGCCCATTACCCACTCCCACTGCCAATGAGTCAATTTTGACTTATAGTGACCTTATAAGACAGAGTATAACTGCCCCATAGGGTTCCCAAGGCTATAATCTTTATGGAAGCAGACTGCCACATCTTTCTCCTGTGGAGCAGCTGATGGGATTGAACCACCAAGCTTTCAGTTAGCAGCCTTGTGCTTTAACCACTGCACCACCAGAGCTCCAAAAAGCCCATTAGACAGGTGATAGTCAGTCTTATGCTCTATGCTTACAGAGGGTGTTTTTGGAAAGAAAAATTCATTTATGTCCCTTAGGTTAAACATAAAGGCAGAGTAAGATATAACTAATGAAAATACATTGTCCTGTTTATAAATTTCCATTCTACTTAAAAGTAACTGTATTTCTTCCATTCTTCATTTACTGACTGTTATGACATATGTTGAACTATCTTGCTTTAATACCCTTAATTTTATGTAATTATTTCATTTTCTTTGACTTTTTTAACCTTTACCTGTAGCCTGAACGTTTTCAGTATCCCAACTGAATAGAAGCCAATATTTTTAAATGACTTAATTAAAGGTTTCAGAATTTTAGCAGGCTACTTAAAATTCATTATTTATGTGCTTGGGTTTTATTTAAAGATGAATGGCATTTTGAAGAATCTTGGAGGATATACGTAGACCGTTAATTTCAAATTCATCTACTTGTATTAACTTGGTTTCCACTTGATAAAATCATATCTTTTAATATTACACTGGATCGGTTTGGTCATTAGGTATTCGAATAGTACTTTTTGTAAAGGATGAGTGATACGTGGCATGTATAGTGGGGATTGACTAACTAATAAGAGCTGGACATGAGGAAATTTGACTAAGAATGGCATTTCCCATTTATAATCAATAGAATTCTGACCAGTTTCCCAAGAGGCTGAACTTTCCAAAGGGCTTCACAGATTTAGGGGGGAGGTGTGAATTCTTGAGTGGCCATTAAGTCTCATTTTCACTTCAGCAGAGCTGTCTCGATGGTGTATTGACCAATATTTATACGCTCTGTCGTAAAACACCCTACGATGTCAAACCAGTCCAGAGAGGCTGAGATCACCCACTTCTGCTGCCAAATGTGTGGTAGATAACAAATCTCACTGCACACACTACCTGAATCCTGAGGAAATCTCTGCTTCCTTTCCCTGCTCAGTGCAGGCCCCATCTACCCCCCCACAGCTCTTTCTCTCTCATCCCTATTCACCCAGGGCTAGGTCAGTGGGTACTTGCCCTTCTGTTACTCTTCTCCATTCACCCAGGGCTAAGGTCCAATAACCTGTTGAAACAACTCACAAACTCCAGAGAAAGGGCTGTCTTTAATCTAGCAGGAAAAAAGATACAAATACCTACTGCGAGGTCCTGGAGGACAGAGCTTCCATGTCCCCAGGGGACGTGCTTACCCTCCCAAGAGCAGATGTTCACTCTCTCTCAACACAGGAAGCTCCAGTGAGCCCCTGTCTTCCAAGGCCTTTTATTGGCTTCACCACATGACCATGATAGATTACATCATGCCTCCTGAGGCTTAGTCAGCATTGGGACCCCAGGTAGTCCCTCTTGGTCTGGTCAGCCTCCACTCATTGGCCTGAGGTGTGGTCAAGCTCTCAAGAACCAAGATCAAAGGTCAAATTGTTTACTCTAAGGGTATTCTTTACCTTGCACACTCAAGAGTTCTGGGTTAGCAAATTGCACAGCTTCCTATAGGAGATTATCTCACTTCTTAGATTTTTCTGATTTGGAAATCAATATAAATTAGATTGATTAAGGTAGAAGATGTAGAACTGAACTCCCATATACCTTTTCAAGGAATTATTTGCTGCCAGGCCATGTGAAGTGTAGTTAGCAGGCTTCCTCCATTTGTCAGCTCCTACAGGTTCTTTCTCAGCTACAGGGAGCTTCCTGGCCCTAGATTGCACCCCACCAGGAAAGCCTGCATCTCCTTACTGATTGGAATGGTGATTAAAAGCCCAGATATTTAAGCCTGAGGCCAGAAACTCTGAAGGTCAATCCAGAGCTCCCTGCCAGGTTTGCTAAGGTTTCAACACCCTGCAGATATGTTCTACTTTTTTCTTTGCCCCAGTATGCTTCCTCCATATTTCTTATACAAGAGTTATTTCCCAATAAACCTCGTAAACCCCAGTGTCTGTCTGCTTCAGGCAAACTCAACCTGTGATAGTTAGTGATTGAATGTTACACTTGTGGAATACCTTTTGATGGCTACAAAGTATTCTTATGTATTAGCTCAAATGTATCTTGAATAAGGATGTCAAACTCCATCCATCCATCCATCCATGTAGTCAAAACTTTCAAGTATCTTTAGGTGCTATGTGCTGGTCTTTGCCTTTTGCCTTTAAGAAGCTTCCAGCCAGATAGAACGGATAAGACACTTACGTGCAAGGTGACTATGAAAGGAGATAGGGCATAAGTAGAGAGATCATTAAATAAACTATGCCACACTGATGCTATGAGGAAGTGCAGAGCTAGAGTGGTGATAGAATAAAAAGAAAGTGGTGTAGGTGGGAAAGAAGGAGTGATTCAGATGGAATAAATAAGAGAACATAGTGACTGATTGCAATGTAGGACATTTGCCATCCTTTGAAATGAAAGAGAATTAAAAATTATATGTGCATATAAATAAAGTGCTACTCATTCACAGATGAATCTATGTAATCTTGTTCCAAACGTCGTAAAAGTTTAGTTGTTAAAAAAAAAAAATTGTGGCCTTGATAATGAAAGTCATATTCTATTTCTAGCAAATATGAAGTTTCAGAAAATACAGTGATTTTTTAACAGTTTGTTTGATGTATAATTTAGTATTTCTTATCTATTATTTGTTAATAAAATAGTTTATATATCACTAAACTTCCAAATATAACCCTTGTAGTGGTTACTAAAATTCCAAACCTTTTCAGTGAGTTTGTTGAAATGGCCTTGCAAATTGATTCTGTTTTGTATTCATTCATGCCTGTCTTTCCTCCCACACTCACTTTCTATTATTCTCTTGACAACTGGTAAACCGAAGGTTTATCATAGTTTAAGGGTTTTATTTTCCAAATTAGACTCCAGCAGCAAATGTTAGCTCCGTGATCTTAATACCATATTCCAGGTAATGGTGAGAGTCAGTCTCCAGCTGCATTCTGTAGCCAGCTCACAAGTGTTTGTAGACATTGGAATCTGACATTTTCCAGGGCCTTGCTAGACATAGTGCTTTCCCTAAAAATCTATAGAAAGAAGAATCGACAAAGGAAGTTGATTTATTTATCCCCTGCTGAAATGCAATAGGTAGTTTAGAATTCTACTTTTGGTTTTAGAGTGTCACTAGTCTTCTTTCTATTCAAAATGATCTTCATCTCACGCTTGCATAACCTAGTGGGATCCTGGTGTGCTCAATTCCAGGCTATATTCAAGCCAAAGAGCAGTGATTTCATCATTTTCACTTACTGCACACTCTTTTAACTTCAAACTATTTACTAGACCTTTTATATGAAAGTACTTACATTTTACTATCTGTTGTATGCGACCCTGTAGGACAGAGTATTACTGCCCCATAGGGTTTCTAAGGCGCCGCTGGTGGATTTGAACTGCCGACCTTTTGGTTAACAGCCATAGTTCGTAACCACTACTCCACCAGGGCTCCGTATGACCAAAAGTTCCTCTAAATTAAGCAGCACATTAAAGGAAATTTTCATTTTCTTAGCTACTAGGGCATGCACTGACATCTGTACATTCATGTTTAAAAACATATGTTAAGCAAATTATTTATTAGACTGATTGCTGTGCATAAGGGTGTGCAGAGCCTCTGCTGCTTTCTAGGCTTCAGCTGCCCCCTGGGGGCCCACAGCCCAGAGTTTGGGATTCATTTTCGTAGATGATGGATAACTTTCTGTACTTTCACCATTCCAGATCTGTTATTGATATTGAGGAGCGATGCTTTGGATGGGTTTCCTTGACCTCTTACTGGAATGGAAAAAAACAATGCAAATAAACTCGCTGTTTTCCCATCATTAGACTTATTTTTGATGGGAATTATATATTAATAGGAATACCCTGAAAGAGATTATCTATCTGTGGAATATTAGATAAGGATGCCTTATGCTGTATTTGCTACATCATAGTTCCTGGTTAATTTTCTTTTTATTTCCCTTCTGAGACACTTTTCTAAAGCCAGGAGTCCCTAGGCGACTCCACCCTCTGCAACCATATTCCCTCTCAAAGTGGTGCCAGACCAAGCCCCTGTGGTCTTTTCATCATGGCCTGGTTGATCACTAATAACTGTCTTTGCTTAGGCATTAATAATAACCACAAAGCTACTAATTTATAATAAAACATATTCTTCAGGAGAACATATTTTTCATGGTGGGGTTCCAGGCCTTTGGCAAGATGGTAGAAGAAATAATTTTGAACAAAGGTTTGTTTCGGAGGAAGTCACTGAGTTGATGGCCCCCTTTGCTAACTTGTAGGACCAACCCTGGCCTCAACCTGTGCTGATATCTCTTTTTAACAACTCCTGCATTAGAGTGATTCCAGGTATTTCAAAGGATAAGTATGGCTTCTTTTGTTATTTTCATTCAAAAAGTACTGCAATCTTCTAAGAGATAAAATGAAAATAACCTATATAAATTACCTAATCTATGCTTTAGCTAGATCATAACTGTCTTCTAAACTAAAGTACATTGCAAAATTCTAAAGAATGGTTTAATGAAAATGAGCTTACTGTTTTGTATTAGTTCATGTCATCATGGGAGGAGTTTTAGATTTGGTTCCAGCAGGTTGAGAATGCTGACCCATATAACGTATTTAATAGCTAGTGCCTCTGCTCTAAATTCTTTGGAATTAACCAGTAAAGATGTAAGCATACAAACAGCGGTACAGCTAATGGTTCATATGGCTTAGAAATACACTTTCGACTCAGCATTGTTAGGCATTATATGGCTGACCGTGTTAGAGAAAGCTACCTTATTTAGAGATTCTAATCTTTGGGGCCTAAGGCAATGCCATTTACTGTATTAAAGTAACCTTTCTTTCTTTCTGAGTAGTTGAAGTTTATATTTCTCCTGAGTGTATTTTTGGAATCATATTAATTTATATAAATTCATAAAGACCTAAAAGAAACAAATGCATCATTTATGCCTTCGTAGTGTACATATGTATACATATACACAAATATCTGTGTATGTATATTATGTATATACATATATATGTGTGTTTATGTATATAATTTTTCCAAACATAACATATTTAGGAGG
Organism: Trichechus manatus latirostris; assembly: GCF_000243295.1. NCBI lineage: Eukaryota > Metazoa > Chordata > Mammalia > Sirenia > Trichechidae > Trichechus > Trichechus manatus. Next base: position 6,157,112 of record NW_004444095.1, on the reverse strand, counting down.
TGGTAAATTTTATTTTTTGTCACAATTCCTTCATGGAGACCCCATTTTAAACTGTGTTAACAATGCAATTATAGTACATTGCCATAGAAATACTATATTAAAAAGAAAACATAGTAACGTATGATTTTATATATATATATCACTGTTAGGAATTATTTATATTATAGAAATACATAATTAAAATAAAATATATTAATTAATATTAAAATAATTTGATTATATGAATTAACGTGTGTGTGTGTATACATATATATATACATATATATCAATGGTGACAATTTAAATTTGTGAAAATGGGCTCTAAATAAAATTTTCAGATTTAAAAATGGTCCACATAAATTACAAGATTATTTACAAATTCTCGGGTATACTGCAAATGAGATGATTCATGTATCAAAAACTTATATAAGTTTACAGTGTTGCTAAATGACCATATGTTTCTATTCTTGGTTAATATTTCAGTCTTTATTCTGCTATGATGCAAATTAAAGGAAGAAATTCACATATGCAACATGCTTCCATGGACATAGGCACATTTAGATCAAACCTAAACTCTATTTTAGGAGACTAATTTACTTAACTAGCATGCAGTTTCTAGGATTACTAATGTTCATAAATAAGAGTGACTTTATGGGCTGCAGATAACATATACTGTGGATTATTGCACTGCCGAGAAGAGTAGCTGTAATAGTAATCCTTTTTGTCCCACCCAAGAAAGAATATTGAAAAGCAAATGAGTAAGAGTTATATCATGATCATGAATCTTTTGCATCTTTTTTATGTATTAAAAATAAATATAAACTCTGAGACATTATCACTGACTAAAAAAATGACTTATGATGCCCTCACTTGTGAAAGAGACATTCTTGTGGGTTGCAACATATAAGCTACTTTAGAAAGGTTGTTCAAGGAAGTCTGTTGTGTGGTAAATTCCTCTGAAGCAAGTACTTGTCATTTAAAAGTATTCCACTGATATTAAGTCTTTACTTAAATACTAGATATATAGTAATAAGTACTTCTTTTGGATGTTGGTGTTGGTGGTAGTGGTTTTTAAGATGAAAACCATTTTCAAAGGCTTGACCCAGCATCCTTTCTTCTCCTTCTCCTATTTCTCAGTTTATTCAGCCCTATATATGGAAATATAAAGCATTAATCCAAAGCAGTTTTAGCAGTAAATTCTTCTTATAACCCTTCATGTTGTTGTTATTTTTTGTTGTTGTTGAGTCGATTCCAATTCATGGTGACCCAAAATGTGCAGAATAGGACTGCTCCATAGGGTTTTCAAGGCTGTGACCATTCAGAAGCAGATTACCAGGCTTGTCTTCCAAGGAGCCTCTTGGTGAGTTTGAACTGCCAACTTTTCAGCTAGTGGTCAAGAACTTGCCACTGCCAGTTTTGCCAACATATAATTTTGATCTAACTGCCTTGTAGAGAAGGTCCCTGGGTGGCACAAATGGTTTGCACTCAACTACTAACCAAAAGATTGGCAGTTCAAACCCACCCAGCAGTGCCATGGAAGAAAGGCCTGGCAATCTGCTTCTGTAAAGACTACAGACAAGAAAACCCTATGGAGTAGTTCTACTCTGTAACGCATGGGTTTGCCATGAGTTGGAATCTACTTGTGGGTAACAGATTTTTTTTTTGGTTTTTGTCTTGTGGAGGATGGTTTGGACAGACAACCATATTAAGACTAGAGAGACTTGTTACTAGAAACCACACACCAGAGCTCTACCTCTTCCTTTTGTTCTCTCTCTCTATCTATAAATTAAAATCATATTCAATAGTACTGCTTTTAGCTTGCCAGGTCTATCTTTAAATAGTAGAGATAGGAGCAAAACTTTAGAGCAAAAATATATAAATAGTGTAATATTTCTCATGGTGCTTGATATATTGTTGACAGGCCATCACAGTACTTCATATTCCAGTAGAAAGTGATACTGTAATTACCAGGCCATTTATTACAGATATCTAACATGAGGCTTCAAAGTTTCAGCTCTAAAATAATCTGGGCAGACAAGCGTAAGAGTCTCTTATCTACACTAATGATGTGGAAAGAGAAATGTGTGATTAGAGTGTTAATTATTTAGCAACTAATGACCAGGGAGATGAATGATGAGACTTTCCACACTTTATTTAATGCATTATTTGTGGTCATCATGTTTTTCATATTCAAAGCTGTGGTTCATAAAAATATAATTTGCATTTTATTGGTTAGTCTCTACTATAGATTAAAAAAACATTCTTATTTGACTTACTTTTTTCATTTTGATTTTTTTGTTGGTTTTACTTTGTCTAGAATGGAGTAGCTTCCTTCCTAGAATTCAGTAGTATGGAGAAAAAGCAAATAAGATTAAGGCCATAATGCCTGCTTGAGCCTGGGAAGAGGTATATGGTGTGTGTGTGTTCATCAAATTGAAGGAGACGAATATAATTGGCCAAACCTTATAAACTGCCAATACAGTAGGTTAAAAAAGTTCAATGGTGGCAATTTCCTTTGGTTCAACATAATATTATTTAGAGATTCCTATGATGCCTACAGACATTTTGATTGATTCCAGTTTTTGGCTATTATGAATAATGCTGCTATGCTCATTTGTGTATAAGTCTTTTTATGGGCACATGTTTTCATTTCTCTTGGGTAGATACCTAGGTATGTAATCCCAAAGTCATATAATAACATCTTTTTTAATATTTTGAGAAACTGGTAGGTGTTTTCCAAAGTGACTACACCATTTTACATTCCCAGCAGCACGGTATAAGGGTCCCAGTTTCTTCACACGTTTGCAAACACTTCTTACTGTCTGACTTTTTAATTACAGCCATTAGAATGCATGTGAAGTGATATCTCATTGTGGGTTTTGATTTGCATTTCCTTAAGGAGTAATGGTGTTGAACATAATTTCATATTCTTTATATATTCTAGATGCAAGTGCCTTATCATGAAAATGAATTCCAAATGTTTTGTCTTAGTCTTTGGGTTGTCTTCTCACTTTGCTGATGGTATCATTTGAAGTGCAAAATATTTTAATTTTTATGAAGTCCATATTATCTTTTTTTTCTTTCATTCAGTGCTTATGCTGTTGGTGTCATGTCTGAGAACTCATTGCCTAATTCCTATGTTTTCTTCTAAGAGATGTGTTTCTTCCTAAGAATCTAGGAGAATGTTTATAGCTTCAGGAAAAGAGAAAATGCTTTTTATTTAAACTAGTTTCTAATAGTAAATTACATAATCGAACATTATTAGACCAAGCATACATTATTAAAAGATATGTTGTTTCATTAGATAATTGAAAAGTTAGTGGAAAAGGTCATAAATGCTTACATTCATCGTCATCTTTATGACTTTATCCAGTGTTCCTAAGTTTGAGCTTATATGCAGCAAGGCAGATCTGGAAGCTAAACATTCCCATGCAGTGACTAAAAAGAAAGCTCTGTTTTAGGCAAGTTGAACTTAAACCTGATCCTTATATTTTTTTTAATTGTGCAACTTGAAATAATCATTGAGTTTTTCAGAATCTTGGTATCATAACCGAAGAAGACTGGAAAAGATAATAATACATATTCTTTTTTTATTGTACTTTAGGTGAAGGTTTACAGAACAAATATTTTCTCATTAAACAGTCCGTACACGTATTGTTTTATGACATTGGTTAACAACCCCATGACATTGCAACACTCTCCCTTCTTTTTTTTGGGGGGGTGAAAATATACATAGCCAAAGATACACCATTTCAAAAATTTCTACATGCACAATTCAGTGACATCGATTACGTTCTTCCAGTTGTGCTGCTATTCTCACTTTAGATGAAGGTTTACAGAACAAAATAGTTTCTCATTAAACAGTTAGTACACATGTTGCCCTGTGACAATGGTTAAGAACCCCACTACATGTCAACACTGTCCTTACTCAACCTTGGGTTCCCTATCACCAGCTTTTCTGTCCGCTTCTGCTTTCTAGTCCTTGTCCCTGGACTGCTGTGCCTCATTAGTACCGTTTTGCTTTATGGGGCTGTCCGATCCCCGGCTGAACACTGAACCTCGGAAGTGACTTCACCACTGAGCTAAAAGGGTGTCTGGAGGCCATACTCTCGAGGTTTCTCCAGTCTCTTTCAGGCCAGTAAATCTGGTCTTTTTTGTGTGTGTTAGAATTTTGTTCTACATCCTTCTCCAGCTCTGTCCAGAACCCTCTGTTGTGATCTCGGTCAGAGCAGTCAGTGGTGGTAGCCGGGCACCATCTAGCTGTACTGGACTCAGTCTGGAGGAGGCCTTGGTAGCTGTGGTGCATTAATCCTTTGGACTAATCTTTTCCTTGTATCCTGTTCTCCTCTTCATTCTCCCTTGTTGCCGAAGGGATGAGACCAGTGGAGTATCTTAGATGGCCGCTCACAGGCTTTTAAGACCCCAGACACTACTCACCAAGGTAGAATGTAGAACATTATCTTTATAAACTGTGTTATGCCAGTTGAGCTAGATGTTCCCCGAGACCATGGTCCCCACAGCCCTCTGCCCAGCAGTTCAGTCCCTCAGGGAGTTTGGATGTATCTATGGAGCTTCCATGACCTTTCCTTGTACAAGTTTTGCTGGCTTCCCCAGTATTGTGTACTGTCTCACCCTTCACCAAAGATACCACTTATCTATTGTCTATTTAGTAATAATACATATTCTTTAAGACTCTTCACAGGATTTATGGAAATGAAATAATGCGTATTAAGTGCTCAGCACAGTACTTGGCACAAATAGTACAACCTATTACAATCACCTTCATCAAAATCCTCATCATAAAATTATCCTTGCTGTCACCAAGAATGTCCATAGCAACCAATCTAAATCATTAATGCCTGAACATTGTTATTTAAACCCCAGAATGGAATTGAAATCCCTGGTGTTAGAGTGACTTTTCATTTTTACCGTAACACTTATATTGAGTATTTTTAGAGTAAACCCCCTACTGCTAATTTTTCTAATCTGTATAGATTGGCATAGGAAATCCATAGCCATGAATCCTCATCTAAAGATCTGCTTGTAGACAATGCTACCTAATTGTCTTAGTTATCTACTGCTGCTACAACAGAAATATCACAAGTGGGTGGCATTAACAAAGAGAAATTTATTCTTTCACAGTCTAGTAGTCTAGAAGTCTGAATTCAGGGCCCCAGCTCCAGGGGAAAGCTTTCTCTCTCTGTTGGTTCTGAGGGAGGGTCCTTGTCATCAATTTTACCCTGGTCTAGGAGTTTCTCAGCGCAGGGAACGCAGGTCCAAAGGACATGCTCTTCTCCTGGCGCTACTTTGTTAGTGGTATGAGGTCCCCCTGTCTCTCTGCTGGCTTCTCTCTTTTATATCTCAAAAGAGATTGACTCAAGGTACAACCAAATCTTTTGGATGGAGTCCTGCCTCATTAAGATAACTGCCTCTAATCCTGCCTCATTAACATCACAGAGATACGATTTACAACACATAGGAAAATCACATCAGATGACAAAATGTTGGACAGTCACACAACACTGGGAATCATTGCCTAGCCAATTTGACACACATTGTTTGGGGACACAATTGAATCCATAACACTAATGAACAAATGGAAGAAGCAAATTTTTCCTAACGAGGTACCATAAATAGTCCCATTTTCCAGGAAATATACTAACATATAGAGGATTAGTATTACTAACTGCAAGTTCCTTTTTTGTTTTAAAGTATTTTTCATAATAATGATACCAATATATGAAGTGCCTATATAACTTGTACAGTTTCTGTATCATGTGCTGCACAGAACTAGATCAAGTCAGTTTTATATATGTTGGTTAATGTTTACTCTGGGGAGCATCTGAAATCAAATGTTTTCATCTTCAACAGATTGGCTTTGTGAAAAAATATATATCTATTAGTATATTTATTCTAATTTGATCCATGGAATAAAAGTATTATTTTTCAACCCTAGTTTCCTTAATCCTTTACCATTTTACAAATGCTTGAGAGTGCTTCTTCAGTTTGTTTATTAGGTAGGTGTCTTGGGAAGTGTTATCCAAAGGCAGACCTTTATATGAGGATGCATGGATATGTGATCTATTAAGGAAGTTCTCCCAGGAAAAAGCAGTAAGAGAGTAGAGGAAGCAGGAAAGGGAATCAGTCACCCCAAATAAGTGTGGGATTTAGTCAAAGTCTCAACCTCAGCTTGATTTCGTGGAGTTCTCCGGAGCTGAAATTATACCACAGAATTTTTGTTCTGTTTGAGACAAGGGAGCTGGGTTTTCAAACTCCCACTTCACATAGGCATTGGCTATGGGCCTGCCCAGGGGACATAAACTTCCAGGAACTTCTGGCCTTGAGCTCCAGTAGCCCAAGGGTAGTTCTCTGAAGAAGACTGCAGTTACCCCACCATCCCACCCTAGGAGATAAAAGCACAGCACAGGTAAACTGGATCCAAGAGCATCGACAGCGTTCGCTAGAGTGTTGGGTTTTTGTTTCTTTGTTTGATGATGGTGTCTGTTGATAAATTATGTTATTTAATCTAGATAATTATTTGGTAAACATAGCGGGTCAGTTATGGGAATTTTGATTGATCACTATGTTTGGTGTAAATAAAAGTAGGGCTTAGTGCTCTCAAATAATTTTGAATTTCATTCTAAGAAGGGCAACACATGAAAAAAAGAAGAAAAAATACATATACAAGTGAAATTTAGTACTGAGCATAGCAATCTGATGCGTGTGCTTAGGATGGAATGATAAGGAATACAATCCTTAGTATGGGTATTTTGCCTAAAATTTTAATAAATATAAAATGATCAAGAGAAAAAGATGTATTCCCCATGGAAAATATCATATGCAGAACTGAGTTGGAAGTAATTCAATTACATGTCACATATCTTTAGATTTAAAGTCTTTGACAACTCATATGTATATTTCAGTTATGACCAGTTCTACATTTTATTTGCAGTAACTTGGATTGGAGCCTTAGTGGTGCAGTGGTTAAGAGCTATGACTGCTAACCAAAAGGTCAGCAGTTGGAATCCGCTGGCTGGTCCTTGGAAACCGTGTGGGGCAGTTCTACTTTGTCATATAGGGTCACTATGAGTCGGAATCGACTTGACAGCAACGGGGTTTTTGTTTTCTTTAAACTTGGATTAAAACATGGAATTTTGGAATTTCACATTGGCCAGTGGCCATAAAATAGATGGAAAGACTAATATGAAAAATGACTGATTTGAGAGTAAAATTTTCTTGACATATTATAATGCAGAACTGAAACCATTAACATAAAATGTAACACTTCTATTTACAAAAAAAATCAGTTGCACAAAGACAGAATTGTCACAGAAGGTAGAGGCCCAGTATAATCTAAGAATGTTTTGTGGCTGGTAGAAATAATAATGCAGTCTTACGGTGCTTTCTTAAGAGTCCTTGCTAACTGAAAGGTTAGCTGATTGTCCACCCAGAGGTGCCTATGAAGAAAGGTCTGGCAATCTACTTCCAAAAACCAGCCATTGAAAACCCTATGGAGTGCAGTTCTACTGTGACACACATGGGGAATTGACTTGATGGTAACTGTTCTGTTTTGTTTTTTAACAGTGCTTTCTTAGGATAGAATATACAAGTTATGGAAGGTAATAGTTCTCTCTGCTGGTTGAATAACTTTTGTAGCATTGCTTTCAGTTCTCAGACACATGTAAAGAAGAACACAAAACAAGAGGGTCATCTAAAGAAGTTAGACTAGTATGTGAAAGATTTGGAGACTGTGCAGTGACAAGAACCCTTGTATGTTCTAAATGTTTGGAATCTGAAGAAGGTAAACCATAGAGAAAATATGACTGTTTAAATACTAGAAGGACTCTAATAGGGGTCAGATTGTAGATTTGTTCTGTGATGCTCTGGACAGAACTTCTGAAGTTAAAGCTCTCCAGTTATGGAATAGGCTGTCTCTGAGGCATGAGCGCTTCCTCCCTGATAGTGTTACCTAAGGCTAGAGACCATTTATCTGGGAGTCAATAGAAGAGGAACGTAAGTGAGTTACCTCTGAGGCACCTTCAACTCTAAAATTGCCTGCATCTGTGTTTGTGAACTTGCACAATTACAAGCTGTGTTCTAGAGTACACATAACAGTGAAATTTGCAATCTCTGTTAAAAAGATTTAAAAGTAACAATTTTTTAAACCATTCAAATGGATATACTAGGTGGTTACAAATATGTTTTAAAGAATAAATGATGCATAATTCATGCCTTGATCATTAAGGGCATTTGATCCATTTGATATTCTTTAAAGTATTTTGTTGTATTTAAAGTATCTGGAAATTTTATTTTATTGAAATGTAATGTTTGCACTTTTAGGTTTTCTCTGCCGGTTACTGCAACAGCAGAAAACTGCATTCTTACTCTTCACCCATATATGGCAATTCATCTTCATAACCGAAAAATTGTTTTAAAGAATGGTAAGTTACATGAGTCTTTTCTAACTCTCACAGTATACATTCTTGTTATCTAAGGCTGACATCTAAAAATAAAGTGAATTTAAAACTAATGTAGGTTTGTTAAACATCTAAAATTGCTAGGAGCTGTGCTTATCATTGAGAGTAGAATATGAAAGTATCTCAATTCCAGAAGTAGACAATTTAGTGAAATACCCACAAATAAAATTAATACAAAGAAGTTTGAATCAAGAACTCTCTATATGAGTCCTTTGAAGTGTTTCACATGTGCAGATTGTGCAGAAATTAATGCTGATGCTGGTGGTTTGGGATAAATTTATAGAAGACCTAACATATTTGGTAGAGCTTGATAAATGATGACCTTGAACAGAATGATTTGGGAAAAAAGACAGTATAGCAAAAGTATTGGAGTGTGATGGGAGATATAAGACAGGCAATGTACCTAGGGGCCATACCACTGGGCACTTTATTCTGAACATAGCAGGAAACCTTCTGTGGTTTTCAAGTATCATTGATTTAGAAAGACAACAGTTGGTGGGGTGTAAGATGGATTAGAGTGGGACAGAGAGTGGCCAATAGACCAGTTGGAAGGTGCTGTAGGGGAAATGATGAGATGGTCTAAAAACAATAGAAGAGAAGCTAGTGAGGAGGGAGATATTTGAAATACAAAACAGAGGGGAATGTAATTGATGGAGTAAATCCCAGAGGACAAGAAATGATGGAGAATGGGAGAAAAATCCCCTGCATGCAGACTGTCAAAGCCTTAACTTTCAGTGCTGATTGAGATGTCTTCTCTTATATTTAACCAAGTTTTCTCCAGTTCTCTATACTAGTTTCTTCAAATCTTTACCATTCTTATGAAATCTATTCAGTCTTGTTCTACCTCTGTCTGAATCTTTTTATGACTTTTCAGAAGAACTAGAGACCACCAGGCAGGAACACTCTGAACTTCTAAACACCAAGCATGCATTGGAAACCATCATCTCCTTTCTCTCATTTTGCAAAGCTAGGAGCCAGAACTCTCTCCTGCCTTAGATCATTCCTTTCTCTGAATGCCATTACCCAGGGACTTCACTTCTCAACCAACCTTGCTTTCTCTTGCACTTCAACTTCTACCTCCCTCTTAGCTGCTTTGGGGGAGTTTCCAGTTATGACAGCAGGGAGGAGAGGGGAGACTTTATCCTCTTAGTGGACAGACTCATTCCCAAAGAGGAAAATGGGAGGACTCAGTCCATACATACCCAATTCATTTCCCCCAAATTTACCAATCAGGTAAGTCACTGCATTCCCCAGGGAGGGGGAGGAAAGGAGCTGAGGAAACCAAGCACTTAGCATACCTCCCTTGACCATCAAGGTAACATCAGGGATGGGGAGGAAGCATTATACATTATATAATATATGCCTAGTTGACTTCTTGGCAGCATTTGACACTGTTAACTATTCTTTTTCTTTAAATTCTCTCCGGGCTTCACATACAATACCCCCTTAATGACTGAATTATTTTCTGCTTTTAATTTTTTTGTTGATGTAAGGTTTTTTTTCATTAATGGAATGCATGCTGAATCACTGAGTGTGTCTGAATGTTTGGTAGGTATTATGGGTAATATGTGGGGTACATATGTCCCTCTGGACTCTGGGGGTAAGATTGGTAGGATGAGGCAAGAAAAAAAATCATGTTATCTTAGCAATTTGATTTTATTTGGTGAAACTTTTCAAAACATGGTATAACATATAAAAGCACCTTGCAATGGCTGCACATAATTGTGGTTCGAGTCTCCATCTCTTTAGTGCTGCAGTCTCTGCATTGCCTTGTAGATCCCTTGGCAGGTACATACAATACATGGCACCTGAAAATGAGGTATTCAAATTCCAAATAAAACACAGGAACCCAGAAATATGCTTACAAGGTTTACCTCGCTGTACAAAAGCCAAAAGAGATAAAATTTTTGCACACACCTAATACAATACCCTGTAAAAACAGTAATCTCCAGCACATGCCCATTTCTTTGGTTTCGAACAGTTATACAGGTCCACCAGGGGTGGGTTAACCAGTAAGCAAAGTATGCACAGGTTTAGAATAAGCAAGGTATGCATGGGTTTACTTGCGTTTGCTTACTAATCTGTACTGCACAATTTCACGAGTTTCACTGCATCTTTGTTGTGGTGAAAAAAAGGTGAAATTGTAAACTACCCGTTAATAAGTAAGCACAAGTAAGCCCATGCATACCGTGCTTATTGGGTAATCCATCTCTGCAGGTCCCTCCCTGCCAGGAGCACTTACTGTCAGTGGGAAAGCAGTTTCCCAAGAAACTCCAGAGAGAGAAAATGTAGGTGGGACACTATATGCCCCGCAGTTCATCAAATGGATACTTCCCTGGGTCTCTTCTCGCCTCTCTGATTGTTCTTTCTGAGCAAACTTTGTGGGTTCCACTTCCTCCTCTACCTGTCCTTTTAAATGTTCTATATCAGTGAGGGTTCTCCCTTCACCGTTCTTTTCTTATCCCTTCCATGACTTTAATTATAATCCTTGGGTTTTATCTCCAGCCCAGTGTTTGCTCCAGAGAATCAGGACTGTATATTCACCTACCTTCTGGACATCTTTCCTTGGATGCCCACAGGCACCCAAACAACAGTAGGGCCCAAACTGAACTCCTTTTTTGAAGTATCCTTTTTCTGTATGCCCATATTTGTAGATGCATCTACCATCTAGCTCCATTTATCTCAGTGCCCGATCTGGAAACCTTAGTAATCCTTGACAATGTCTTGTCTCTCACACTCTGCTTCAAGTCCACCAGTCCCTATCCTTTCTGCCTCCTAAACATCTCTCAAATCCATCCACTTCTCTCCCTTTCCACTGTCACTTTCCACACTCAGGCTGCCATACTGTCTTTCCAGGATTACTCCAAAGGTTTCTAAACTGTTCTCCTGCCTCCTATGATGTTCCCTCCTTTCCCAATCCATCCTTCACACTTAAGCCAGAAGGATCTTTCTAAACCAGAAATCCAATCATTTCATTCTAAGGCATAAAATATGTCCATAAAATCTCATTGCTGCTAGGATGAAGCCTACAAATGCCCCCACATGACATTGCCCCAGCCAATGGCTTCATTCTCCTTTTATTCTCATTTTGCCCTCTCTGCCCAAGCCACATTAAACTTTTTGAGTTCTTTCAGACTCTTGATCTTTGCTGATAAGCTTACTTGTGACTGGAGCATTTTCTTCCCCCATCGCATCATTTTGCCAAGGTAGTCCCTACTCATCCTACACGAGATTCTTGCCCTTGAATGTAGGGATATTATGTTCCTCCAATGTACACTCATAGCACTGTGCAAGTCCACTGTCATGCATGGCTGTTACCACAGTGAGATGTAACCTGCCTATTATCTATATCCCTTTCTAATGTTGATATTTTTTAAGGTCTGTAAGTCCAGGTATCATATCTCTCCTTTTCACCCATGCATCCACATGGCACAATAAATGTATTTAATGAATATAGAATGGATTGCCTGAATTTTGGACCAGTTAGGAAGGCATCCCTTAGCAATACATGTTCATCAGGGAATGTAAAATAGTATATTCTGAGCACCATCTTGGTGGTTAATTTTGATTTTAAAGCAATTTATGGAATAATTCTATTGACAGTATGGGATATATATATTATATGGATATACATACATATGCATATATATAGCTCATGTTTCACAACTTTGACACACACTGGCAAAATTAAAAAGATTTTCTGACTAATCCTAATGTTATATTCTTCTGATATACTAGGGGAAGAGGTTTTAGCTAGCATGACATAGTGGAAAGAGCAGTAGATGAAGAGTCACCAGTTTGCCATATGATTTTATTTCTCACATCCTCAAATATCTCATCTGTTATTAAAACAAAATGTGGGATGGGGAGAGTAGCTGGATATTAACAATACGTGTTTTACCTATTTAGAAGGGCTTTCGTGAGAAATCATAGACTGTAACCTGAAAGGTATTATTACTACTATCATTATAATATTATTATTATTATAACTGTTATTATTATGGCTTTCTTTATGTTTTATATTTTTTCATAATATACTTCCAGGAAATAATGAGAAGTTTCAGTATAATAAATAATATTCCGATCTCTTTAAAAGGAAAAATGAATAAAGTCTTTATGTTTCCTAGATGATTATTTGAACAAGAAAACTATGGGTTAAAAATAATGCATCCATTTGGGGAAATATTTCTAAAGAGAGACATCATGATTCTCAAATATTCCAGAATATCTTTTAAAATAAGTGTAATATATATTTAGTGCTTTCCAGGTGTAGGGTGTTCTGCTAAATGCTTTATGTCCATTATTTCATTTAGTCCTCCCAACAACTGAGTTAGATACCCTTAATAACCTACTTTACAGATTAGGAAACTGAGTCACAGAGAGTTTGAGCAGCTGGCCCCAGGAAATTCTAACCAAGTTTATGAGGCCTCAGAGCCTACTTACTTAGCTACTGTGCTCTAGAGTATGATGTGTCCATTAAAAGTGAAATTGTAAAATATTTTAAGTATATACAACAGTAAGGCAGTATGATTAATTAGATATAGCTCACATGCTAAACAAAAATTACATGTGACACTGACTGTCACTGAAATGGTACAGGTGTGGTTTTTAACCCTACTAGGCACTTTTTATCATTAGACAGTAAGTTAAAAGCATATTGCTTAATGCATCCACAACAAATTGTTCTGTCATTGAATTCCATAAAGCTCACTTCTCTGAAGTCTATAATGGCCTAGCATTTTTGAACAGCCTACTGGGTAGAGGTTCTCTGGCAAATTCTGAATGGCTTTGTACTGAAAGACTAGAAGAATTTTAGTGTATTCTAGCTTACATATGTATTATTGATTTTTAATTAATCTTCAACAACAAATTCATGAGCTCAGAATTTTTGGTTTCATTTTATGAATTTAAAAAACACAAGTTTCAGAGAACATGTATAATATACCCAAGATGTAACTGCTCAGGAGTAGGTGCCAAGCTTTCAAATCAGATTTTTCTAATTGCACAGGCCATGCTTTTCTGAAAGAATTACATTACGGAGATTTTTCTTTTGATATCTGGTCTTTGGTCACATCTGCTGGCTTTTCTTGGTCAGCACTGCCTTTGGTTGGGTTTGGATTCCCACTGTGGCAAACTCTAGTGTATATTCAACAACTCTAACTGGAATAGAGATCAACAGCTGTTCAAAGTGGCATTAGCTCATAACTGAACAATGATTTCATATCAGAGGATTAACTGGGAAGAAATTTAGTTTTTTGGTGACTCCCTTCTTATATCAGATTTTGAACACAATGTATAATAAATCCAAAGAATTTTTTTTGTGGAAACATTTCAGATGTTTATCTATTTTAGTTTCAGATTAATTTGAATATTGTTCATTCTCCAATAACTTTGACATACCATAGCAATTGCCTTATCAAATAAAGTTCAATTAAGAAAGCCATATACCCATTATGTTATTTTTTCTTACTTGACATATTACTTCATTTATAATAGACATTTAGACTTTTTTTAAATTTTACTTTGTACAATTTACATTTGTGTTACAATATATTACATTCAGATTAAATAATTTGATAATGAATTCCAGGAATGCTTATCAGACTTACTATGACTCAATGTGTCTTTTGTAGATAAGGATGGAAGTCTTATGAAGACTACAAGCAGTTTTCCTTTTCCTTTTCCTACTTCAAATGAAATGACATCATTAACTACTGAATTTAATGATTCTGAGCCCTCAAAGAGAAAATTCTATATTGGTATGTGGCAAATATATAGTGAACCTACCAAACCCAGTCTATAATATGTTCTCTTGAATATCATTTATTTTAAAAATTTTGGCTTTTATAGGTAACAAAAAATAATAAAAAATGAGTTTGTCATTAGTCTTAAGTGGGCAGTCTTTGAAGGTCCTCTCCAATGATCTAGAGCAGAGGTTCTCTAAATGTTCTTGGATCATGGCACCATTAGTGCCTTGGTAATTTGACCCTAGACCAAAGGGAGTACCAAACAATTCATCTTGTGAAGTACATTGTTTGGTCCAAAAAATGTAATAGTAGTAGTTCATGTACTGTCTAACAGATATTGTAGTTACGTTTATCTATGTCAAACATTTATTATGTTAAATATGCTGCCATATCCCTCTAAATTTGCTGTGACCTCAGGTCCTCTCTGTACATAGTTGGTGTCGCACAGACCTAGAGGTTTGTCTCCTCATTATCTAACAGATCCCAAAGTGCCTATTTTAGAAAGAGGGAGCAGAGATAAATATGTGAGTTTCATATTATTTTCAATTAACTGTTTAAACATTTTTTTCTGAATATGGCTAATTTTGCCATTTTTCCTTTTTATTGAATGGACCACATCACCTTAAATGTTGTGAGATTTTTAATGAGTGTGTACTTGTGTCATTACATAGGCAGATCTTTCTTTAAAAATGTGATAAAATTATTTTATATTATCGAATATTCCACTACCTCAGAGTGCTTTGTGTTTTACTTAAAGTGCTTTATATGAATAAAAAGCCATTTTGAATCTGAAGCCCATTTTTTATTTCTTTCAGGCTTTTAATTGAGGTGTAATACTGTCTAATAAGTAAAATCAAAAATTGTCAAGATAGTTTGCATATGTTGTTGAAAATGAAAGATTCCATTTTGTGGAATGTTTTCAGATACTATTTTGGCACAAAGAAATTTAACTGTTTTCTTTGTTGAAATGTATCTCTTTTTAGGCATTTCTGTTGGGTATGTGAAAATAAATATGTTTTCATTTACTTTAAGATACAGTAAATTGTTTCAGAATTTATTCTCTGAGAGAGTAGAATAATTAGTAGAATGGGATTTCTTCGTCTATGTACAAATTGCAATAGCTGACAGAATATTTTACTCTATTGACAGAATAACCCATATTTACTCACATATGTGAATTTTAGGAATGGGAATCTCATATGAAAATTTGATATTGGACAAAAGTGAAACATCAAAGAAACAAGATGATGATGAATCTGTAGTTACAGAGGAGAAAAACGAGCAATTCTTTTCTCCTGAAGAAGGAACAAAGGCATATAAGTTCTTTCAGAAGGTTGTGAATGCAGCTCAGACCTGGTTCAGTCTGTTTGGGTGGCCTGAAGGACCTCATTCTTTTTCTATACCAGAGACTATAAGAAGGTGATGGTTACGTGTTTTTCCAAATCCTTTGCTTTGTATCATATAACAAAATAGAATCTATTCGTTGGGATAATTTTAACCAAAATTCAATATTAAATAATTTATTCTAAGCTAATAATTTATGAGGGAATTGTTAATAAAAGGAAAAAAGATGCAAATATAAATTCTTTAGTATATGTGTAATTTTTAATTTCTTCTAAACATCTGATGATTTTAGACAAAGTCTGAATATTTCTGTACCTCGGTGTCCTCATCTGTGAAATGAGAAGGGGAAAATATTGAAACATTTGGCAACTGCATTTTCACATGAATAAAATATCAGTCCTAGATCTAGGGTATAGTCAAGTAGACCATGGTATTGGTGAACAAGAAGGGCTCACTTTTCTTTGTATCTAACTCCTCTTTACCAGTACATTTACCTCACTTCTTTCTTGTAGGATTGCATTGGTTATATCAAGCCACTTAATTATGTTCTTAATTTAAACAGAATTTTTTGTCCCTACCCAGTTCAGCTGCTCCACAGGAAAAAAGACCTAGTAATCTTCTCTCATAAAGATTACAGTCTAGGAAACCGTATGGGGCAGTTCTACTCTGTCGCATTGGGTCGATATGAGTTAGAGTTGACTACACAGCACACAACAACAACAATAATAGTTACAGTGTTGCCAGTATGGTGGAGCCTCAGAGCTTCTCTACCTTCTTTCTCAGCACTGAGGGGTAATTTTCTGGCACTATAGGGAAGAAATCTGATCTCTGCAGCTGGAAAGACAATGTAGAATTTTTACATCCATATTCAAGTGTGAGCTAGGTTGAGCTAGGTCTGTAGTTTTTCTATATGTCATTTTTTCAGTTTTTTATTAATATAACAATGTTAGCTTCATAGAATAAATTAGTTCATATTTCATTTTTGTCTATGCTGCAGGAAAATTAATTCAGCAGATACCCTGAAAATTTATAGGCTTGATCATAAAATCATCTAAGTCCAGGAAATTTTTAGGAAAAAAAAATTTTTTAACTTTATTGTGCTTTAGGTAAAAGTTTAGCTCAAGTTAATTTTTCATTCAAAAATTTATATACATATTGTTTTGTGACATTGGTTGCAATCACCACAATTGGACAGCACACTCTCCATTTCCACCTCAGGTTCCCAATGTCGATTTGTCCAGTTCCTGTCCCTTCCTGCCTTCTTGTCTTGCTTTTGGACAGGAGTTTCCCACTTGGTCTCATGTATTTGATTGAACTAAGAAGCATGTCCTCATGTGTGTTTTGCTTTGTTTTGTTTTGTTTGTTTTATAGGCCTGTCTAATCTTTGTCTGAGAAGTGGTCTTCGGGAATGGTCTCAGTTCTGGGTCAGAGTGTCTGGGGGCCATAGTCTCAGGGGTTCCTCCAGTATCTGTCAGACCAGTATGTCTGATCTTTTATCGTGAATTTGAATTCTGTTTTACATTTTTCTCCCACTGTGTCCGGGACTCTCTATTGTGATCCCTGTCAGAGCGGTTGGTGGTGGTAGCCGGACACCATCTATTTCTTCTGGTCTCAGGCTGGTGGAGTCTCTGGTTCATGTTGTCCTTTAGTCATTTGGCCTAATATTTTCCTTGAGTCTTTGGTTTTCTTCATTCTCTTTTGCTCCAGATGGGTTGGAACCAAAGATATAACTTAGATGGCCAATCACGAACTTTTAAGACCCCAGCTGCTACTCATCAAAGTGGGATGTAGAACATTTTCTTCACAAACTATGTTATGCCGGTTGACCTAGATGTCCCCTGAGACGATGGTCCCCAGCCCCCAGCCCCAGCTACTCAGTCCCTCAAAGTGTTTGGATGTGTCTAGGAAGCTTCTATACTTTTGCTTTGATCCAGTTGTGCTGACTTACCCTATATTCTGTGTTGTCCTTCCCTTCACTGAAGTTGACACTTGTCTACTATCTAGTTAGTGATTTCACCTCCCCCTCGCCCTCATAACCATCAAAGAAGGTTTTGTTTTCTGTCTGTAAACCTTTTCTTGAGTTCTTATAATAGTGGTCTCATATAGTATTTGTCCTTTTGTGACTGACTTATTTCATTTAACATAGTGTCCTCCAGATTCATCCATGTTGTGAGATGTTTTGCGGATTCATCATTGTTCTTTATCTTTGCATAGTATTCCATTGTGTGTCTGTACCGTAATTTATCTATTCATCTGTTGATTAGCATTTAGGTTGTTTCCATCTTTTTGTTATAGTGAATAATGCTGCAGTGAACATGGGTGTGCCTGTATCTACTCTGGTGACAGCTGTTATTTCTCTAGGATATATGTATTGTTACCAATATTTGAACCCCCTCCCCAGTGATACCTTCATTACTACATTGCCTGAAATCATCCCGTGTTTCTAATCAGAAGTCTAATGCCATGTTTTGTGAGTAACGTGTTCATGCTCTCAGACTTTTCTATGGTGCCCACTTCTCTGCTATCTGAAATTAATTGAAATAAATTCTGTGTGTGAAGATCTTATATATCATTCAACCTGCTTGGTATTTTATAGGCCCTTCACTTAGAAGGAAACCCTAGTGGCATAGTGGTTAAGAACTGCGTCTGCTAACTGAGAGGTCAGCAGTTTGAATCCATCAGGCGCTCCTTGGAAACTCTATGGGGCAGTTCTACTCTGTCCATAGGGTCACTAGGAGTCGGTATCGATGGATGGCAACAGGTTTGTTTTTTTTGTTTGTTTGTTTTTGTTCTTTCACTTAGAAGCCTTCCCTAGGGGGTGCAAACTGTTAAGTACTATGCTGCTAACCAAAAGGTTGGTGGTTTGAGTCCACCAGAAATGCCTTAGAAGGAAGGCCTTGCAATCTACTTCTGAAAATCAGCCACTAAAAACCCTGTGGAGCACAGTTCTACTCTGACACACATGGGAGTGCCATGAGTTGGAAATCACCTCAACAGCAACTGGTTGGTTTGTTTGTTTGTTTGATTGGTTTTCATTTAGAAAACTAATGTTTTGACAGTTCTTTGCTTCTATTTCTGGTGACTGTTTCCTTCCTCCTTTTTTCTCTATTCTTTTTCTGAATATCGTGTTAGGACATTGTATCTGCTTGACGAATCCTTTATATCCCTCTCAATTATATCTTATGTTTTTTCATCTTTTTTTCCTATATTTTGCTCTCTTTTACTTGTACCTGTAGTATATACCCCTTGCCATTGAGTCATTTCCAACTCATAGTGACCTTATATGACAGAGTAGAACTGCCCCATAGCGTTTCCAAGGAGGGCCAGTGGATTCGAACTGCTCATCTTTTGGTTAGCAGCCATAGCTCTTAACCACAGCCCCACCAGGGCTCTTTTACTTGTAGCTATCCCTTTTTTCCAACTCGAAGACAACGGGTTTGGTTTTTGGTTTTATCCTTTATTTCCTCTTCCAGGCTTCAACTAAATTTTAAAGTGGTATTTATAGTTGTATTTTCGAAGACCTGCGTTATTCTTTAATTATGCTCGCCTTTCTTTCCTTCCTCCCTTCTGTCCTTCCTTCCTTCCTTCTCTCGTGATAGCAACCTATTTTTGTATTATGGATGCATGCTTTCTCAAATATCTCTTTTACAGTATGAACTTTTTTCCTGAATTTTCTTTTTTGTGGAATTATTTTATTTCTCTCCCAGGTCACTTGTTCTTTCTTTCTTTATTTTCTTTTCACCTTATGGTTATCCATAACATTTTTGGTCTTTGGTTATCATTTATTGGTATATATGAATGAAGGACTTGGATGTAGATATAGAGAGGAGAGATGAGTTTCCCTGGCCACTGTGTAGATCTATTTTCCCATCAGATCTTTTCCCCATTTAGAAGATAGATAGAAATCTCCAAGTAAGTGGATGAGTCATGGCAGCAGGAATGCTTGCAGCTGTCAAGCTCATTGATAAATTTAGTAATACCAAATTAAAGTGTCACCTCCGTTTGTGAGCAGCCTGTCCATTCATACCCGTTCTTTCCAACTCACTACCCTGCA
The DNA here is from genome assembly GCF_000243295.1 of Trichechus manatus latirostris. Taxonomy (NCBI): domain Eukaryota; kingdom Metazoa; phylum Chordata; class Mammalia; order Sirenia; family Trichechidae; genus Trichechus; species Trichechus manatus. The sequence goes on along the minus strand of NW_004444095.1, from coordinate 6,137,511 downwards.
AGTCTGCTGCCAGCAGTGTCCAACAGAATCAGAGAAACTTCTCTTGAGGTTCAAAAATTTATTAAAATTAAATTGATAAGAATAACTGATAGAGTTGAATTCCTTGATTTTTTTCACATCTACACATTACTGTAATAATAATAAAACATTTTACAGATCTTATTTTCAAAATAATTTCCTTCCTTAAATATTTCACACTTACATGCTGTTTGTAATGGTTCTTTACCTGGAAAGATAGAACATAAGTACACTAGCCAATAGCCTTCTGTGTGAGCACATTTTCAGTCTCCAAAGCAGTGGGAGAAGGTCTCATAATTAAAAAAGAAACTTAAAATTATTTAAGAATATCTTAATTCCTAAACAAGAGACGGATATAATAAAAAATTATCAAGATTTTAATTAATATAAATACCTGATTTGTGGGATGCATATACATACAGATATTAAAGTTTTTGCATCATAATTTGTGCTTCATAAATTAAGCATATGCCTAAAAAATGTTGCCTTTTTCTTTGAAAAACCTTTGAATGCTAATATTAGCTCATTAAACTCAGTTAATCCTTACATGTTAGAAGAACTCTGAAGGCCCCAGCTAGTTTCCTCTTGACTTTTTTTTTATCAGAAAATAAACATAGACAGAGGTTCACTAACCAAGTACAGCTCCTCAATTTACTTGTAAAGCAAACCCCTGTGTAAGCATCACATTGCCAGCACCCCAGAAACCCCTTGTGACCCTCCCAACATTACTAAACCTCTGCAACAGAAAGATAACTACTATTCTGACTTTTATAGTAATAATTTCCTCACTTTTTCTTAAAAAATAGTTTTACTACCTAAGAATGAATCTTAAAATACATAGTTTAGTGTTTGTTTTTAATTTCAATAAATAATTTTGCAATATAACATCCGTACAGAGAAGTGTGTATAGGATTATCACTATGTGAGCACACGTATGTTGACACCAACTAGACCAAGAAATAAAGCATGGCCAGTATCCCAGAAGCCCTCCACCCCTCTTGTCCCCTTCCACTTCTGAAGAAGGTAACCATTATCCTGAATTCTAACACCATAGATTACTTTTGTATGTTTTTGAACTTAATATGGGAAGAATCATACAGTATGCATTTTTTCTCAATATTATGTTCATGTGATTCATCCACATATTTGCATTCAGCAGTTTTATTTTTAATGCTCTACATTAGTCCATTTTATGAATATACCACACTTTATTTATTTATTCTGTTGTTAAAACATATTTGGCTGGTTTCCAGATTTTTCTATTATGAATAATGCTGCAATGAAAATTTTAGTATATGTCTTTTAGTACACATATATACCCATTTCTGAAGACATGTAATTAAGAGTAAAATTACTAAATAATAAGAAATATGATCAGGTGTAGGAGGTACTGTCAAACAATTTTCCATAGTGGTTGCACCAATCAGTATTCACTCTCATAGGCAGTACATGAGAGTTTCAGTCACTCTACAACTTACGAAATATTTAATAGTGTCAGTCTTCAGTTTTAGCCCTTAGTTGTGGTTTGACTTGGTATCTTGCTACTATTGAAGTCACAAATTATTTGTTCATGTTCTTGTTCATTTAGATATGCTGTATCATAAAGTGTTTTTGTGTTTTCCCCCGTTTTTAAAAAATGAATTCTGTTTTTCTCTTATTTTTAGTAATTTTATATATTCTACATGAGAGTTCTTTGTTGGTTATGTATAAGACAAATATCTTGCCCCATTTTGTGGCTTGCTTCTTTTACTTTCTTAAAAGTGTCTTTTGATGTATAGAATTCCCTAACTTTGATTTAGTACAATTTGTGAATATTTCCCTTAATGGTTAGTGATTTTTGTCTATTATTTAAGAAATCTTTCCTTCCTCAAGACCTGAAGACATCCTTCTTGTTTCTAGAAGCCTTTTCAGGTTTGATATGTGATCCTCCTGGAACTGATTTCTGTGTATGGTGTGAGATAAAAGTCAAAGTATATTTTATTTTCCCTGTTTTTTTTCCATATAAATACCCAATTGACTTAGTACCATTTATGGAAAAGAACTTTCTCCCCATTCCCCACTCTGCAGTGTCTCCTTTCTCATAAATCAAGTATTCATGTAATTGTGAGTCTGTGTATCTTATTATTTTGATCAATTTGTATATTCTTGCATCAATACAAAATTGTCTTAAGTCCCATTTTTTCTAGTTCTTGATATTTAGTAGTGTAAGTACCTAAACTTAGTTGTTCTCCTTTAATCGTTTTAGTGATTTATGCCATTTGCATTTCTATATAAATGTTAAAATCAACTTATAAATTTCCAACAAAATAAAGAAGGAAACAACCCTCTGCTGGTATTGTGATTGTGATTGAAGTTTGGCTATGATCAATTTAGAAAGAAGTGACATCTTTGCAATATTGCCTTAGTCAACAAAGCTCATTTCTCCCTTTATTTAGGTCTCTTAAATTTTATCTGAATTATGATTTATAGTTCTGTTTGTAGAATTTTTGCACATATTTTGGTAGAGTTATCAGTGGGTAATTTAATATTTTTTGAAGCTATGGTAAATGGCATTATTTTCTCCATTTTATTTTCTAATCTTTTTCTCTCTGCTATATAGAAATAAAGTTGATTATCACATGTTGACATTTTTCAACTACCTTGTTAAGGCGTCTTACAAATTCTAATTCTTTATGTGTAGTTTCTTTTGGATTTTCTATAATACATCATCTGCAAATAATGGGAGTCCCCCCTCTTTCTAATCCTTATGTCTATGATTTTCTTTCCTTACCTTAATACACTGGCTAGAATTTCTAGCTAAATATTGAATAGTGGGCATCCTTCACTTAAACTCAGTCTTACAAGCAAAAACTTTCAACATTTTACCATTACATGTGAGGTTCACTCTATGCTTTTCATAAAAACAAACAAAAAACCCAAACCCATTGCCGTCAAGTGGATTCCAACTTATAGTGACCCTATAGGACAGAGTAGAACTGCCCTATAGAGTTTCCAAGGCTGAAATATTTGTGGAAGTAGACTGCCACACCTTTCTCCCATGGAGCAGCTGGTGGGTTCAAGTTGCCATCTTTAGGTTAGTAGCTGAGCCCTTTAACCAATGCACCACCAGGCCTTCTAAGCCTTTTATAGATATCTTTTATTGGGTTATGATGTTATCTGTTCATTACGAAAAACCTTAATTACTAAAAATGAAAATAAATTTCGTAAGTCGATAAACGATATGCTTTTTATAACAAACCAGAAAATCAAACCCATTGCCATCGAGTTGATTCTGACTCATAGTGACCCTATAGGACAGAATAGAACTGCCCCATAGGGTTTCCAAGGAGCAGCTGGTGGATTTGAACTGCTGACCTTTTGGTTAGCAGCCAAGCTAGTATAGATACCCTTTTTTAGGTTATGAAATTTCTTTGTATTTCTAGTAATTAAGAGTTTTCATAATGAACAGATAATTTTCTTCTAAACTTGGCTTTAACTGCATCACACATTTTTGTATGTAACATTTTCCACTTATTCCATTCATATTATTTTCTAATTTTCAATGTGATTTATTTTACAGAGGTTATTTAGAAGTTTGCATTTGATGATTTTGCTGTTAATATTCAGCGTAATTTCATTAAGATCAGAGACAATCCCCTTAGACAATTTTTGACACTTGTTTATGGCCCTCCATTTAGTTGGTTTTTTATAAATATTACAGATTCAAGATACTGTTTATTTTGTAGTTATTGAATGCTATTTTCCATGTAAGTAAGTTATATCAAGCTTATTTTCTTTAAATACTGTACATGCTTACTAATTTTTTTTTAATTAATCAGTTACTAGAAGTTTGTTAAAATCCTTAATTATATTTGTGGATTTGGCTACTTCTTTTAATTTAGTCAATTTTGCTTTATACATTTTGAGGCTGTTACCAGGTGAAACAAATGTACAATGTTAACACCCTCCTGGTGAATTGAACCTATTATGCTTATGAAATTTCTTTCTTTTTACTTAGTAATGCTTTGTGCCTTACAGTCTACTTTGTCTTATATTAATCTCGGTACAGTACTTTTCTTTTGGTTAAGGTTTGCATAGAATAGTGTTTCATCTTTTGCATAAATCTTCCTGTTTCCTATGTTTTAGTTGTGGCTTTTATACCAGTATCTTTAGTTTATGTTTCGTTATTAGTCATTCAACTTTCGTCTTTCAATTGAGCTTATATTTCATATAAATTTAATATAATTACTGTAACTTTGAATTTACATCTGCAATATTTTTAAGTTTTTTTGTTTTTCTACTTATTCTGTGTTCCTTTTCTATCCTTTCCTGCCTCTCTTGGATTGATTAAATATTTCTTTTCTCATTTCATTTTGACTCCTCTACTAGAGTTGACATTAAATACTCTTTTCTTATTTTTTTAAATTATTGTCTTAAAAGTTACAGCATACATTCTTGACTTATTGAAGTCTTGTACTAATTAATAAATGTATCCTTTTTCCTGATGTTGCAAGGACCCTATTATTCTTCAACTTTATTTTATTACTTCTTGACATATGCTACTGTTGTTTCATGATGTAATTCTGTATATACTTAAGTCTCAGATATTATTATTGTTCAGTCAGTCAATATTTGCCCATGTATTTACCAATTTCTTTGTTCTTTATTATTATTATTATTTACATCTTTGTTCTCCATGTTACAGTCTTAATACTTACTTATGACCTGTCTTCCAGTTGGCTAATTCTCTTTTCACTGTGTTTAATACACAGTTAAACTCATTCATTTATCCTTTAATTTTATTTATTGGATATTTCATTTCTAAAATTTTCATTTGGTTATTTTTATATAATTTATAGTTCAATGACAAAATTCTCAATTTTGAACATAGTTCGTACAGTTATTTTTAAAGTCTATGTCTTACAACTCATATCTGGGGCCTCTGTGTGTTTTAATCTTCTATTGTTTTCATTTGCATTCATGTTGTTGCTTTTTCTAGTTCTTATTTAGTCATTGTCTTATTATGTGTTTATTCACTTCAGACCATTTACAAAAGTTGTTTGTAGAGATATTTTAAGGTCTGTGATGGTGTTGGGAACCGTAATGGCATGGTGGTTAAGAGTTTGACTGCTAACCTAAAGATCATCAGTTCGAATCCATCAGCTGCTCCTTGGAAACCCTATGGGGCAGTTCTACTCTGTCCTGTAGGGTCGCTATGAGTCGAAATCGACTCGAGGGCAATGGGTTTATGACGGTGATGGAGACGTGGTGGCGCAGTAGTTAAGCATTCAACTGGTAGCCAGAAGGTTGGCAGTTCAAATCTACTAGCTGCTCCTCGGAAAACCTGTGGAGCGGTTCTACTCTGTCCTATAGGATCTCTATGAGTCAGGTGACGGGTTTTGGTTATTTTGGATGATTGTGTTATATCATTATCATTATTTATGAAGAACTGAGGAACAGAAAGGTCAAGTAACTCCCATAAGGTCACACAATAAATGCCAGAGCCAGGTGTTGAGCCATGGCTGTTGAACCCTTACCCCAAACAATATACTTTCTTCTGTATTATGCTATACAGACTTCTTGTCTGGCAAGCTGGAAAGCTGTCATTTAAAATTGCCTCTTGGACACTTTTTATTGGTCAGTTTAAGCTAGTTTTACACTTGTGACCCTGACTGCTAGCAAACAATTAAACAGTGTAGTATTAAAACCCGTTGCCAGTGAGTTGATTCTGACTCATAGTGACCCTATAGGACAGAGTAGAATTACCCTACAGGGTTTCCAAGGAGCGGCTAGTGGATTCGAACTGCTGAGCTTTTGGTTAGCAGCTGAGCTCTTAACCACTGCGCCACCAAGGCTCCAGTACGGTATTACGTATTGGATAAATTGTAGACAGCAAGGATATGTTGGAATTTTTTACTCCATTCAAAAGCTAGCATTTATCACAAGTTGGTGTGGGAGGTACCAGGGTGTAGAGATTGCACTGTCTAATTTAAAGAACAGAGGAATTTATGGGAACAGTAGCTCTCTGGACTTTATCTTTAGAATGAAAATCTCCACTCACAAGGCAAATGAGCAAAATATGCCCTTCTAAGAATGAAAATACAAATTCCAAGAAAATATGCGTCAATTTGTCTTTTTATATACATGTATGATAACTATTGGAAACCTACTTTGGAAACTAATAGGCATTATTATCTCCAGTTTATGACTTGCGAAATTGAGCTCATTGAGTTTAATTACTTGCCATGCTCACAAAACTGGTAGGAGATGGGTCCAGGATTCAACCCTTGCTCTGATTCTCCAAAGTGCTTACACTTTCCATTCACAAACAAATCTTTTAGGCCTGACAATTGCAACACTAGATAGTATGTGTGTTTAAAACAAGATGTTGGAAAGCTCTGGGAATATTAAAAAATTCTACTTTTAACTGACAAATTGTAGTTGAATAAAGTTCATTTTGTAATTTCATACTTAGTCGAATTGAAATAGAATTTTATTTAATCATTAAACATGTTTTTGTTTTCATAATATAAAATTTTGAGAATGTATTTAATGTGTTTTTTTTTTGGTCCCATAGGGATGTGTATAAAATACAATTCTACCCATCAGACTCATCATCCAAAAAGTTTTCCAGACAGAATGATTTTTCCAAATACAATAAAACTATTTATGATGTGCTGCTCCATTTGAGTGGAAAAATGCCACCTGGAATTAATTCAAGCCAGTCTTTACCTGTGGATAACACTGAACGACTAAAGCAACTTCATTTGCAACATTCTTCACTCCTCACCTTTCTCAAGTAAGAGTATTGACTATACTAAATTATATACATTGAATTCTACGTGTAGTTTTCACTTATTTTCTCTTTTAAAACCCGATACCCTTCTTACATATGCATGGGCATTGTGTTATCTTATTTCATGGAGTTGCATCTAAGAAGGAAACTATTTCAAAGCAGCAAACTAAGAAGTGATTCTGGAGGGGAGCTCTGAACTGGGGGAGAAGAGTGTGGCTTTTTGAATCACGTAGTCATAGGCTTAAAATTTAGCTCATTTCTCCACTGGAAACCTTACACAAATTACTTACCCTGTTTAAACTCCAATTTCAATATCTGTAAAATTACAGATGATAATTCCCAGACTTCTTGGTTGATAAAAGAATTAGAAAGAATAAAATGTGCATTCCGTGACACATAGTCGGTTATTATTATTATTTATGTAAAAGCAAGAAATTATGGTCTGTGGCTTTCATATGCTAGGATACTTCCTTAAATTATTCCAACTTGGTAACCATTAGCGACATATAGAAAATTAACTCTGGCGACACCACTATCACTGAACTAGAATGTGTATTAAAAACAATCTGTTCTATTAAAAATGGGCATCTTGTTGAGATAAAGAATGCCAGTATTTATCAATTATGATTTTATATTTATTACATCAAATGGGAATTTTATCTTAATTTTTATAATTTTAAAACAGAAAGCATGTGATCTTTTAATTTTAACACTTTCTACGCTTGGCCCTAGATTGATTCAATAAGATAAATACCTAATTAAATAAAATAGACATTCTAATGTATTTTTTTATTTTATAAAGTTAACTGTGCTTATAAATATTAACTGTGAGGAAAAGAAGGATGTTTGGGTACTTAAATGAATCCTTATTCTTTGGTCACCTTCGAAATAAAATAATTTTGTGAGAGCATCATTAATCTCCACAGTACTTGGGATTGCCTTGTTATTTTTGTAGCATTTTTGTTGGCATAGATCCCAGTAGTGTTGACATTAACATGGGTGGTTTCTGTTTTGATGTTTTATAGTGTGAGGATGCAGGTACGGAAGAATGATTTTGGCACTAAAGCCAAGACATCCAGATTTATTTGCTCTTTTATCAGTAAATGCATGCCTATCAGGATATGTTGGTTTTGGTAAAGCTCCTTAACATTTACGAAGTGGCAGTATGGTTAATAAAATTGGGTCATTAATCCAAGTTATGTGCATATGCATCATCATGGAAATAAATGTATTAAAATTCAAAATAATCATAAATATTATTAGTTTCTCTGTTAAAATTTGATGACACAGTGAGTGAGGATTTTTGTACAAGTGTTATACCTATTTAATCCACTAAAAAAAAAATATGTGGTTTTTAGAGGTTAAGTTTAGAATTTAATAACGCATTACATCCAATTTTATTTTTTTCTACTCAGTGTGAACTTGGAAAAAATGTTAAAATAGAAAAACTTAGTATATACAAGTATAACCAATTCATTTATGAAAGTCAACACTCTGTAAAACTACTGATGAGACATAAAATCTATTGACAAGACATAAAAGTAAATACTATCTTATGGACTGATAAAGTTAGGCCTTAAAATAGATTCAGAATGAAAAGAACAGGTCTTGACAGCAGTGTCGGGCTGTAAAGTGCACATACGCATTCTTCATCCTCAGCTTTTACTGAATGCCTACTCTACGCTGGATGCTGTGGAATATTCAGATGGACAACATGTGGTCACCCTCCTCAAAACCAGTTGCCATCAAGTCGATTCCTACTCATGGTGACCACATGTGTTTCAGAGTAGAACTGCACTCCATAGCGTTTTCATTTGCTGTGGTCTTTTGCAAGTAAATCACTAGGACTTTTTTCTGATGCATCTCTGGGTGTATATGAACTGAGACCCTTTCGTTTAGTAGCCAAGTGTTTAACCATTACACCACCCGTCTCAAGAAGCTCCTATATTAGTGGTACCCTGATAGTTGTCCTTAAACTCTCAGTAGCATTTGATAGAATTGGGTCATTTCCTACTGAAGTCCTGTCTTAACTTTGGGTACAATGACAAATTCTAGTTTCTTTCCATCTCTGAGCTGTCTGTCTTTGCTTCATTCTCCAAGAAGTTGTTCCAACTTAATGGGAACTTTATCTCATTGAGCTCTTACATAGACTTTAGGAAGAGTATACCTGCTAAGGATTGGTGTTATATTAAAATTAGATTTTATTTAAACGTCTGGTAATTCAAATATAATGAGGAGTCACTGGAGTAATATAGATATAGATAGAAAATGTATGGAAAGCAAAGAGAAGGGATAATGTTTCACTTCCAAACAAAGGAGCCATATGTAGGTCATGTGATTTCTATCACTAGCTTGGGCTGGTCCAGGGCCTCTTCAAACTATGCTCACTGCTTCCAACCCAAGTGATCCTTTCTTCATTTCTTTTTCTAATTCGTTTGTGTTACATTCAAGGTTTGAGCATTCAGAATTATCTTAAGAGTCCTTTCTTCTTTTTCTTTTCCCCACTCCTCAGTAGTCATAGGGATACTCCAGAGTTGAACATTAGATGTGGAGATCTTCTCTGTTAGATGCTGATGGTGAGTGGTATTCTCTGCCAACTAAATGAGTTAGACCTGACTACCAAAATCTCCACCAGGAAATACTCCTGCCAAAAGTGGACTAGATATCAATAAAGTGGCTCTGTCAGTGATGGACATGCATATGAAGAGTTCAAATGAGATTTTTTTCAGGAATATTGTCATTATAAAATATATATATATATTCATTCATATATATTATCTTAAATGTGTTAATATACATTTTTATATATTTTAAATGTGTTAATATGAATAGATATTTGCTGTTTCAGGTATATACTACAAGTTTATATAATAAAAGAGACCAAAATTTTTGGATATTCTCTTTGGAAAATAAGTGATGGATTGCCTTGTATTTAGAGTTTTCTATATTCAGGTAGGAACCTTAGTGGTGGAGTGGCTAAAGTGTTTGACTGCTAACCAAAAGGTCTGTGATTTGAACCCACCAGCTGTTCCATGGGAGAAGGATGTGGCAGTCTGTTTCTGTAAAGATTTATAGCCTTGGAAACTCTATGGGGCAGTTCTGCTCTGTCCTATAGGGTCACTATGAGTCGGAATTGACTCGATGGCAAGAGGTTTGGTTTTTTGGGCTTTTTTGGTGGGTATATCCAGATATAAGTGATGATAGACATTAAATGAATATTGTATTACTAATGAAATCCTCTAAAAGAAACATCATATACCCATTTCATTAATAGAGGAGATTTGTAAAAAATTAGTTATATATTTTAAATTCAAAACATAAAATTCAGTAATTCAAATGCAAATTTATATGTATTGTGAACATAATACTATCATAATTTCAATTTTCTTAAAAAATTTTAGCACTCAAGGAGCATGTATTTCTCATGTACTGCCAGAATTTCTGTTTGAACCAGAAGATTATAGGAAGTGGATGGAAATGACAGTAAGTGAATAGAATTTTTAGGAAAAATTCTACACAGTTATTATTAAATTTAGTGGTATTCAACCTTTGTTAGAAAAATCTAATTTAGAGTCCTTGATTTTTATAATGATAAAAGATTTAAGCCTCTCTGAATAGCCAACATTTTTCTCCCTTTGTTTATAAATACTTGTGCAGTTTTTACATAAATATGATTACATGACCTTCCTAAATGTATAAGAAATTGCATTATTGGAGATTTCAAAATGAAGAAAAGTGTGTACTTACGTATTTTTTTTCTTAAAATAAATGTTCAGAATCTTGTCTTCCAAAGAAAATACTGTCTTAGTTTCACAACTACTTGCCATTTCAATTCTTCAATTTCAGGGGAGAATAGAGAGAAATTACACAAGAAACACATAGTGTTTTCTCAAAGTATACCATTCATTTTATGAAAACCTATTGATAAGGGGAATTGTTTTTGAGAAACCTATAGGCTTTGAGGCAACTCTGCTTTGATAATGTCATTGTTACTAAGTTTGCCATGTGGCATGAGTAGGAGTGCCAGGTGCAGTGGCATCACTAGGGGGAATACTGTCAGAGGAGGTGACACAAAAATGACCCCAGGGTCCGTGGCGGCGGCAGCAGTGGTGGCGGCGGGAGGGCTGGCTGTACCAGGGTAGGGGCCGCCGAGGCAGTGTTGTCACTAGACTTCGTGTCACCCATCACCCAGTGTGGTAACTCGTCACCCCCCCATCACCTACCAGTCAGGGTGAGGGTGGCCAAGCTGTGGCACCTGCTGTTGGGCGGAGAGGAGGGTCTCCACCTTGGTCAATGGGAGAGGGGAGGAGCTGCCGCAGGGGTGGGCCGGGAAGGATGAGGTCGGGCTGCTTAGCCTACCAATGGGTGTTTGCCAGCCAGCCCCACCTACCCTGGAAGAGGTGGTGGGTAACACCATGAGTTACCGCACTGAGTGACATGAGCCCTAGTGATGCCACTGGCCCGGTGCCTATTCTTTGGTGGTATGCTAAGTTCCCATGGCCCAATCCAAGAGTGGGGCTCTGTCGGGTCAGAGTTCAGAAGAACTTTGTATGTCCTTCTGCCATTCTGCCACAGAGTGAGCTGGTAGATACAGTGAAAGAATGAATTTATGACCTCATTAAAGGACTATGTGCTCCGCAAATTTATCTATACTGATAACTCCTAGTACTGGCAACATAGAAAATTAGAGCGTTGGACAAATGTATTAAAAAGGCATGCAAAGGTTTTATAATAAGAAAAAAAACTTATATATTAACTAAGTAGTTAAATTTTGGACTTATGTTTGACTTGCATGTTAACTAATGTTGTAACATTTTATTTCTTAAAGTCTTCCCCTGATGCCATGCCTGTGAGTTCTTGTACACCTAAGGAAAAGAATCCTCTTATTATAGATATGGACGACTTTGAATCCTTGAGTAAACGGGCATGGACAGATGTATTCCTTCAGACATACAAGGTAACCTTTCCACTCTTGTTCTCTGCTGTTTTTTGTTCAGTCACATGAATAGTTTATTAGTTAAGGTATAGGCAATGCCGCTGTAAAAGGTTCAAAAACACAGTGGCTTAAATAAGTCAGAAATTTCTTTCTCATGGATCTGTGGAGAAGTGAGTAGTTCAGTACTAGTGTAATATTTCTTCCATCCTCAGTACTAGGCTTTCATCTGTAGGTCTAATTTCTCAGAAGAGACAAGAGCAGGAAAAGGAATAGTGGGGGGCAGTATTCCTTTTAACAATGTCACCTGAAAAAAATGCATCATTTCCATTTCACATTCTGTTGGGCACAACATCGTCACATGGCCAAATCTAGCTGCAAGAGAGGTTGGGTGGCTACATGGGGATTCTGGTACTAAAAGGAAGAATCAAAGAATGGATAGTGAAGAAAATTATGGTCTAATTATGGTCTAATAGACAGTAGAGTCTTACCATAAAATTATTATGGAAAGATATTCAAGAGGAATCATACTACTGTAGACGAGACCAGGGTTTGATGAGACTCTCCAATTTACTTCATGCCAAGTTGCATGTGTGGTTAGATTAACGTAATATAAAATACACCTGTATACCTTATCTCTTTCTTGCATAAACAAATCCTTATTTCAGCCCTGAGATTCATTCCCTAGGTTTCCAAATGTGGCACTATAGATCTTGTCCCCTAAGTACAATGGAGTCTTTTACTTTGTCTTCACACTTTGCCATCGCAGGTAGAGTGAGCTGTATGACGTGGGTAGAATGAGAAAAGAGTTAGTACTTAGTCACTCAAAGGAAAGGACAAAAATAAGAGCTAATCAGTGAGTACTATGTGTAAAACTCTGTCACTAAATGCTGTTTTTATGTGATCTCATTTAATCCTCACAACCAGTTATCCCCAGTTTAGACCTGAGAGAACTGAAGCTCACAAACACAAATGCTTTCTTCCAAGATCACATGATTTTGGTCATATGCAGCAAGTTTATATAGGTAAAACTTATTTCTTTCTTGTTTTCTACTGGGGCCCAGGATCCCAGGACCTTTGTGCTGTCCTCTTGCAGTCTAAAGCCTCCATTGAAGCGAGACATCCAGGCCTGTTGTCTGGAGAGTTCCTTCTGTTGCATGATTCCCACTTGTTCCTCCTCTCCTCCTCTTCTTCCTTCATTGACCTGCTCTGTCTCTTTTGCTGGATGTCAAGAGGAGAAATCCTCTTGTTCCTTAGGTCATTCTCAGCAGAAGATACAGGGGTATTTGTGACTCTCAGCCAAACTTAGAGGTAGAAAGAGACATTCTCTTCTTTCTTAAATCCAGGCTACATAATCTATAATTTTGCCCACTAATAAAGAGGGACAACTCCAAAATAGAAGAGCAGCAAATACCCTACCTTAATGGCAACCTGGTCTTAATACTGGGCTTTATTCATTCACTCACTCACTCATATTTTTATTCCTTTCTTTATACATTTCTTTTTGTGTTTAGTTTATTTAATCCATCTTCTTCACTCTATAATTATATTTGTGAGTTTAAAAACCATGAATGACTTATAAACTTAACATCCAGTAGGATACCTGGTACGTAAAACAAAACTCATTGTCATCGAGTTGATTCCGACTCATAGTGACCTCCTAGGCCAGAGTAGTACTGCCCTATGGGGTTTCCAAGGCTGTAATCTTTATGAAAGCAGACTGCCACCTCTTTCTCCCATGGAAAGGCTGGTGGGTCTGACCTTTTGGTTAGCAACTGAGCACTTAACCACTGTACCACCAGGGCTTCTTACCTGGTACATAGTAGATGTAAATAAATATTTATTGAATTCTTTCAACAACTCTTGTGCTGAAAGCACTATACTATATATTAGGCTCATGGGAAATAATAGTAAACTTGAAATAATCTCTCTCCTCAAGGAATTTATGGCCTGGAGGAGAATGTAAGCAAGTAAATAGATAATTACAAGATAGTATGACAAGTGTTGGAGCCCTAGGGGCACAGTGGATAAGCATTTGTCTGCTAACCAAAAGGTTAGCAGTTCGAATCCACCAGCCACTCCTTGGAAGCCCTATGGGGCAGTTTTACTCTGTCTTATAGGGTTGCTATGAGTCGGAATCTACCGAGGGCAGTAAGTTTGGTTTGGTTTGGTATGACAGATGTTATGACAAGGTAAGCCCAAGAAACTATAGATAAGTGCACATAGGTAGAAACCTAACTTAGTCTTGGTCCTTGGGAAGGCTTCGCAGAAGAAATTAAAACTGAGCCCTGAGAAATGACTAGGAGTTTGCCAGGCAAGGCAGGGCGTGAGTTGGTGAGAGGGAGGTAGTACAATTTTTTGTGAAGGATATAGTAGGTGGGCTTTATTGGAAGACAGTAAAATTTTTCAAGACAGAGAATTCAGTGTACAAAAATATTAATGTTAAATAGAACATGGTATGTTCTGAGGAATGAACACAGTATGGCTGGGGCAGGGGGAGTGGACTCTGATCCTTGTCAGGAATTGGATCATGATTGACTTTATAAGCCAAACTAAGGAATCAGAACTTTCTGGATTTTAGCCCAAGGTCAGCACAGATATACCGAAGGGTTTTAATCATAAGGGTGACATACCATATTTTTACGAAAATAACACACGCCTTTTGGGTTTGTTGCTGGCATCACCCCCTACCCTCCCACCCCCCAGGTATTTTCTTAGGTGTTGCTATGCTAGGTTGTTTTTTTTTTTTACATGTTACTGTGAAGAAAAATTAGCATAAGGCAGTTGTGAAGATTCCTTGTGGGGGAGGGTGCAAGAGGCAAACAAATGCAAAAGGATGTGTTATTTGCTTAAAAATACAGTAATCAGTTTTGCATTCTAAAGAAATAAATCTGGTTATAGTGTGGAGACTGTTGGAAAGGAGGGGGATGCATTTAAGCATCTGGTGGTGTAACCCAGGTGGAAAATGCTGGTGATAGTGGGAAGAGTGAAAAAGGGGCAGCTTTCATAGATGTTAGGAGTAAAACTCAATAGGATTTGGTAAATGATTAGGTTTAGGGGGGCAAAGGAGATAGAGGGGTCAGGAATGATAATGTGTTTCTTGCTTGGGTGAATGAGTGGATTTTGATCCCAGACTCTGAAATGGAAAAAAAGGAGAAAAAGCAGGGTTTTGTCTGGAGGTCGGGGGTGGGGGTGGGGGAGGGAGAGTGGGACAAGGCAAGAGGGCATGATGAGTTCATTTTGGTCCTGCTGCATTTAAATTGCCCTGTGTGATTACCAAATGGGTGTATCCATTAGTCATGAGAGAGATCTGGTTGGCAGCACACATTTGGGAGTCTTCACTGATTTGATGATAAAGTCATAGGAAGGGATAAGAAGAGCATCTGCAGAGCCCTGTTTCTCCGTGTATCATTTCTAAAGCACAGACAGCTCCAGACACTCTATTAAATCAGAAGTGGACTGCTAATTTCACTTGAAATAGCAAACAATCTTGTTTAGATATGTTTCACAAGTTAGAAATGGAAGGTTGTGATTTCTACACAAAGCCTCTTAGTTTCTAATGGTTCCCTTCCTAGGGGTCATGCATGCACTCCAAGATTGCTTTTGTCAGTTCCCCTTGGCTAATTGTTTAGATACCAGGGCATAGCTTGTCTCACCCAATTTGATTTTGTGTCATTTTGTTATTTTTCTTCCTAAATTTGCATGTGTAATTGTAGCTATTGTCTTGCACTATATTCCCCCCCAAAAAAATGTATTGATGGCTGAAATAAATGGTTCAATGAAGCATAAGAGGGGTGAAAAATGAGAACAAAGCACTCCATCTCAGAATGCTGTTATAAATATAATCAGGCCTCTCATGTGAATATAAAGTCTGAATTTGTGTGTGCTGAAAGAAGTGAATCTAATGCATTTATAGAAGCATCTGGAAAAGGAAAAAGGTGATTGAAAATATGGCAATAAATGTATGAGAACAAATTTAATCCAACTATTTTTTGTTTGTTTTTCATTTATTACCAGTGTACTGCCTGTCATGGCATTTTTTCAAATAGCACAGTTCTTTTAAAGAATTCTGACATTTTCAAACAAAGCAGTGATCTTTCTGGTTAATTAAACAAGTGTCTCCAAAACCAGTTCAAAATCTTTCTAAAATGAAACTCGAATATATGTTGCTAATGGTAGGGTAGATACCAAAACTACAAAGGCTTTATTCAGAATTCCATGCAAAGTACTAGTGACCGTATTTCGGATGAATTTGTAGAATGATCTGCAATAAAATATTATTGAAGAGAAAGCAAAATTGGTCAAATTCTTTTCTTTCAAGGATTTTTAGGATAGATATCCCAAAAATATCAGTGGCATACAATGTGGAAACACAAATACTTTCACATGTGATAGCAAATATTTCATTTTTTGGTTGGATGTAAGCTTTAACGGGGATCATAACTCTTTGCATGTATGTGATAAATATATGTGAGAGAAGTGTCTGATGACTTTTTGTTCTCTTTAGAAGTGAAAGTCCATGCTATAGGAGGAGTTATGCTTTGTTATTTAAAAAATAATTTGTCATGTAGCCTAGAGGCAATCCATTTTGTTTCAGAATTGATAGAGCATGAGCCATTGGTCACAACAAGAAAGAGTGTTGCAAATGAATCTTTATTTATAAGGAAGTGTGAGTTATCAACAATATGCTTCCTGTTCTTGATAAAGAAAATAGTCAAAATTGTAAATACTGTCAAAGTAAGGTTTCTGAGTTACATAATTTCATTGTCATCTATGTGAATTCAAGATCCTGCTTTCCAGTACTAAGGTATGCTGGCTCTTCAAGAGAAGGGTGCTGTCACCTGAATTTTTAAAATAAGGGTGATATTAAAAGTAAAATCTTCAAACAGTAGTGTTTTTCTGTATATGTAGTTTCTGTTATTTTAAGTGACTAGTTCAAGTGGTGCACCAAGTAATGCTTTCCATAGCTTGGATATGTTGTTGTGTGCTGTCAAGTCTTTTTCAACTCATAGGGACCCAATAGGATGGAGCAGAACTGCCCCCATAGGATTTCCGAGGCTGTAATCTTTATGGGTGCAGATCGCCAGGTCTTTTCTCTCGCGGAGCCACTGGTGGGATTGAACCAATGACCTTTTGACTAGCGGCTGAGCACTTTACCATTGTGCTACTAGGGCTCCTTATCTTGGATACACTATACATAAATCTTCAGGGTTTGAATATCATAATTTTTAATGTGGTGCAAATTACTCAAGCCTCAAATGTTTAACTATTGTTGATGATCTACTGGAGAAAAAAAATCATTTTCAGAGGCTGAATGCACAGGCATGCCGAGTATGATTGTGTAGCTTGTGCATAACTGATTAGTGGGTGCTGAAATCCATCCTACCTGCTACTTGCTAAACCTAGGGCCCTAGTACAATCTGTGTCTTCCCAAAGTAAGAGGTGCCTTTTTCTTTACTTAAGGTTACCATCAGGACAACATGTTCTCAGAGAGGATGCCTTTTCTAAATTCCACAGACACTATGTAGGTTAGTGAAGTCTTAGCAATAGAAACTGAAAAACTTTTCCAAGGATGAATGTCACTGAAATGTAGATCACTCATACCTTTACTGCTATTTCCCAGATTGAGTTGTTCTACCTTCAGTTTTTGAGTGTGGTATGCTCATCAACCAGCTTAGCATTTGACTGATAGATTTGAAAGTAAACTTTAATGAAGAATTTCTCTATGATTTCTGGCTTCGTGTTGGGTCTGACTATCCAGAACAATCTAACAGAGTAAATATTCTGTTAACCCATAATTGTGAGTTAAGATGTTCTCATTTCATAGAAATAGAGTAAGAAAGAAACTTACTAATATGTAAAATGATACATAGCTCAATGCATTCATCATCTAGGTATCCAGTTGGGGAAGGGAAGCTCACCCATTGTGGCTATAGGGAAGGAAGAAGGGCCAGTGCCGATGCAAGAACTTTTGGACATGTAGGAGGGCACTACAATGTTCTCATTAAGATGCTTCCAATTCACTCTTTGAAGTAAGGATGAGTGATTCTCTGAGACAGATTAGCATATGGCCTAGGAGGGAATGCAGCTTGATAAAAGAGAAGATTAAGGAACCATCATGGATAATGGGAATGAGACCTTATCTTTAATACAGTGACAGGTATACTTCAAGTTTTCTGGAAACCCTGGCAGTCATCTCCACTGATGACCTGGACAGTGCCATAGAGTTGAGAGCAGATGGATGCTCTGCCTTCCACTATCAGAAAACTCCCCTGTAACCTAAGCTTTTCTTGGAGCTTTCTTTCCACCTCCCATTTTAACTGAAACTAATATCTCCCCAAAACATCACTTCCCTTGTAGCCCTCTTTGATAGGGGCTGTTGATGAACAAGCTAAAATGCCTTTCTCTTTCTTGCTTGCTTGCTTGCTTGTCTTCCTTCTTTCCTTTCTCCCTCCCTCCGTTCCTTCCTTCCTTCTTTTTTTACTTGTTTATTTTCCTTTTTTGGAATTCTTAACCCAAAGAAATAAATTATTTTCTCTTTACAACAAATTTTTGATCTTGGTAATCTTCAGACTTAAATAATTTCAAAATGCTTTTTTATGGCGATAAATATGGCGTGTTTGCACAGTTTATTGCTTGTATCCTTCCACTTCATCTAATCAATGGGAATGTAAGCTTCTGAAATTTAAATCTGCTCTGATTTTTACTGATTCCTGCTTAAATTAATCATACCTTTTTATTTAACTTTTTTCTGAATTAAGAGTTACTCCAATAATTTGTACACAGAGTTTAGAACATTCTGTGAAATTATATCAATTTAGTAATATTATAATTTGAGCTCATGTCATGATCTGAATGTTATTATGTTTTTTTTTATTTTTGCCGGGTTAGTGCTTCACATTTTTTCATTGCTATTCTATTTGTTGATTATTAGACCAATCATTATTTTTACAGTAATATTTCTTTAAACGTGATTGAAAATACAAATGTCATTTTATGTAAAATAACAAGAGAAACACTCAGAAATGCAAGTGTGATAGAAACCTTATTCTCTGGAAGCTTTGCAGACAAGCTATTTTTGTTAGCATTTTTTTATTCAGTCATTTACACTTTCCCTTGTAAAATTCAATTATTTAGGATTAAATGTCTTTCTAAATGTACTTTAACTTGAGATTGCATTGTTTTATTGTCATATCCCTATTTCAATACATAGTCACTGGAATTTTATTAGGAATTCAATGTATATTAATTGAATAAAGGAATGAATCTAAACCTTCTTATCTCTTAAACAGAATGCAATTTTTATAACATATAACAATTATTTTTATTACCTTTGTATGCAGTAAGGTGGTAGCCATAAGACTTATTGACACATACTGGTCTATTTCTTCTCTAAATGGTGTGTAGGCACTGATTATTTGTTAGCTTTTAATAGTTTTACTTCTTCTCTTTTTGTCCAACTATTACCTCTTGCCTTTCATTACTGCTATAAATATGCAAGCTTATAGCAGTCCCTTTTCCTGTTACTTGTAATTCGTTGTGGCCTAAAAGAAACTAGAAACCCAAGTGTCTTAGTCATCTAGTGCTGCTATAACAGAAATACCACAAGTGGATGGCTTCAACAGAAATTTATTCTCACAGTCTAGTAGGTTACAAGTCCTAATTCAGGGCGTCAGCTCCAGGAGAAGGCTTTCTCTCTCTGTCAACTCTGGAGGAAGGTCCTTGTTATGCATCAGTCTGCCCTTGGTCTGGGAGCATCTCAGCACAGGAACCTCAGGTCCAAAGGACACGCTCTTCTCCCGACACTGCTTTCTTGGTGCTATGAGGTTCCCATGCGTCTCTGCTCGCTTCTCTCTTTTATATCTCTAAAGAGATTGGCTTAAGACACTATCCAATCTTCTATACCTCATCAGTATAACTGCCGCTAATCCATCTTATTACATCATAGTGATAGAGATTACAACACATAAGGAAATCACATCAGATTACAAAATGGTACACAATCATACAATACTGGGAATCATGACCCAGCCAAGTTGGCAGATATTTTTTTTGGGCACAATTCAATCCATGACAACAAACTTATTAAAATTTTCTGTAAAATAAAAACAAATTGGCTTTGGCTTAAAGTGCACAAACAGATTTCTTATAAACAAAGTAGAAGAAAGTTAATTCATAGACTTTGTAACATCACTTTTTGTTGGTCAGAATATTTACATATGTGTTATTTGCTTGTGGGCTTCCTCAGTGAAGTTTCTCAACATGGTTAAGTTTTGAGTAAGAGAGTCATTATTGTCTGTGCTCTGATTTTCACCTTTATTGTAGCAGAATAAAAATCCATATTAT
>NW_004444095.1:6111714-6116537 GCF_000243295.1 Trichechus manatus latirostris | reverse complement strand
TGATAGTTTGTACAGAAAGTGTTCCATGACATTGGCTGCAAGGACCATTTAAATTTAGGAAAGCCTTCAAGTGTGAGGTCCTTTCAGTTTTTATTAGATCATCAACAATCTTGACAATGCGGTGTTAGAGCTTGGTCTAATACACAATCCTCAACTGGCTTCTCAATTAACTTGGAGCTGGTGTACTCCTATAAGTTCCTTGAGTTAATGTGTAAAGAGACTCCATCCAAGTGTCAATCCCTCAGGCATCCCTGAGTCTGAAAGAAAGGTCACGAACTGGCTGTTAATTCTTTCCTTCCCATCACCATAGGACTGTTCAAGATAATTCTTCAGAATGAAAGCTAGCTAACTAAATAGCCTAAGCAAAACCATAGGTTTGTATTCATAATGCAAAGATTAAAAACTGTCATTTGTTTTGTGTGTCTATTGGCAAAATAGAGTAAAATAAGCAAAAAAAACGTTAAAAACTTGTCATTGAGAAACAGTACCCCAAATATAGTGACAAAATTCATGTGGAACTGGAAGTGCATATAACAGTGATGGGATAGCATTCAATGTATGTAATTATATTATTATTAATAATAATATTTTCTTTAGTTTATCATTATTGTTTTGAGTGTTTTCAAAATATTCTATAATGACAGCAGAATAGCCAAGTACTATGTTCCATCATGTGGCCAAACTACTAGCTTTGAAAGGGGTGCTATCACTCACATTTCTTGAACTAGACCTTTAACAAAAATTAGGAACACATCCAAACAACTTCCTGTGAGAGCAGGAAAGGCATTCCTGAGTATAGATCGCTAAACCTGATTTACTCACAGTTCATAGAGTATTTGGCATCACTAACAGGGTTTCCTAGTCTCTGTAATTCTGCATTACTTTCCTTGAACTTGCACTTAGGTGGTTTGAATGCTAAGCAACAAATACTAACACTTCTTGCCCAAGGGGTATTTGGATTTGCATGTGATGGAGGTTTGTACCTTGTATGTGTTTTTGTTAACCGCAATAACGCGGATTGGAGCCGCCTGCCGCAATAGCCAATTCTGAGACGGGGTGAGGTGAGCAGCAAGAGTTTTATTATATACCGATATATAGGAGACAGAGGGGGCCTCCAAAAACCCATGTCCCCCACTGAAGATCGGCAGAAGGCTTTTATAGGGACAGGGTTACGGACTTAGAAGTTTGTGTTAGTTCCCCCTTGAGGTGGTCACATCCCAGATGAGTTAATCTTTTCTTGGGGGTTATCTGACAACATCCTGGTTTTCTTGTCCCAAGATGGGTGCTTTGTTCAGTTTGTCATTCCTAGATCATTATCACTTGTTTTCCACCTTCCAAGGAGGAACATCGGTTAATCTTAAACTTTTTATAGAGATTGGAAAGGGAGGAAAAGCAAGATGATGAGACAATGCGGGGGTTAGCAAAGGGGAGTAATAATAGTGAGCCGGACTTATGCAGCCTCTTCCATTTTCATTCTTCATTTCCTTTTTCTAGCAATTTACTTTTATGGTGTTTTACAAAACTATCATTCTGTGGCAGAATGAAAACTAACAGGTCTTTCACCACCAGTTGTTTGAAAAGCGCTACTGTAGAATGGAGTACTCAGGGTAAAGGCTCTTCCCGTATTAAAGATTCCTGCCATGTTCCATGAGGGTCCATCAAGAAACATGTGTTCTCAGGTGAGGGACACTTGCAGCTCTTATCTCACTTGCAGAGTGGAGGTGACAGATGACAGATGAATCCAGAGCCAGCTCAGGTATTAGCTCTAAACATTCCTTTCAGCTGTGCTCAGATGATTCATCATTTGGTATTGCTCACGAAAGGAGTGGGGGTCTTTTTCAAAGGCATTTAATTGCATTTTTATAGAACATGACATTTGAAATTTAGGAGCTCTAGAGCACATAACTGCCAGAAATAAAGAAGAAAGCAGTTCTGTTTCACTTCTATCAAAAATGCTTAAGTGCTGCAATTCACATTTGTCAAATGGTTATCCTCAGCTAGACATGTGACAGATAAATAGCTAACATTCAGAAATGGATTTTTTTTTCACGAAATTTTAAAATAGTTCCCATAGTGGCAAATAAAAGGACAGTTTGAGGGTGCCCATAGGTCTTTTAATAATTTTTTATCTGTGGCCATTTGAGGGAGACCTGGTGGCACAGTGGTTAAGAGCTTGGCTGCTAACCCAAAAAAGGTCGGCAGTTTGAATCTGTGACTTATAGCAACACTATAAGGACAGAGTGAAACTACCCCATAGGGTAAGGAGTAGCTGGTGGATTCAATCCACTGACCTTTTGGTTAGCAGCCTAGCTCTTAACCACTGCTCCACCAAGGCTCCAACCACCTGGAAGAGATCAATATTTGTGCCCATTCCAAAGAAAGGTGGTCCAACAGAATGTGGAAATTATCGAACAATATCATTAATATCATACACGAGTAAAATTGTGTTCAAGATAATTCAAAAGCTCTTGCAGCAGTACATTGACAGGGGAACTGTTAGAAATCCAAGACCAATTCAGAAGAGGATGTGAAATGAGGGATATTATTGCTGATGTCAGATGGATTTTGGCTGAAAGCAGAGAATACCTGAAAGATGTTTACTTATATTTCATTGACTATGCAAAGGCATTCGACTCTGTGGATCATAACAAATTATGGATGACATTGTGAAGAATGGAAATTCCCAAACACTTAATTGTGCTCATGAGAAACTTATACATAGACCAAGAGGCATTCGTTCAAATAGTAACAGGGGATACTGCATAGTTTGAAATCAGGAAAGTATGTGTCAAGATTGTATCTTTTCATCATACTTATTCAATCTGTATGCTGAGCAAATAGTATGAGAAGCTGGACTATATGAAGAAGAATGTAGCATCAGATTGAAGGAAGACTCATTAACAACCTGTGCTATGCAGATGACATAACCTTGCTAGTTGAAAACGAAGAGGACTTGAAGCACTTACTGATGAAGATGAAAGAATACAGCCTTCAGTGTAGATTACACTTCAACATAAAGAAAACAAATATTTTCATAACTGGACCAATAAGCAACTTCATGATAAATGAAAAAATATTGACATTGTCAAGGATTTCATTTTACTTGGATCCACAATCAATGCCCATGGAAGGAGCAGTTAAGAAATCAAACAACGTATTGCATTGGGAAAATCTGCTGCAAAAGACCTCTTTAAAGCAAAGATGTCACTTTAAGGACTAAGGTGAACCTGACCCAAGCCACGATATTTTCAATCATCTCATACGCATGTGAATGCTGGACAATGAATAAGGAAGCCCGAAGAAGAATTGATGACTTTGAATTATGGTGTTAGCGAAGAATACTGAATATATACCATCCACTATCAGACGAAGAAATACCAGCAGAATACTCCTTAGAAGCGAGGATGGTGAGACTTCATTTCGTGTACTTTGGACATGTTATCAGGAGGGACCAGTCCCTGGAGAAGGACATCATTCTTGGTAAATTAGAGGGTCAACGAAAGAGAGGAAGATCCTCAACGAGATGGATTGACACAGTGGCTACAACGATGGGCTTGAGCATAGCAACGATTGTGAGGATGGTGCAGGACAGGTCAGTGTTTTGTTCTGTTGTACATAAGGTCCCTACGAGTAGGAACCAACTCAACAGCACCTAACAACAACAACACAAACATAGGTATGCATATGTCTGTTAGTGTCATTATTTTTAGGTCTCTGGTGTATATCCCTAGGAGTGAGATTGCCAGATCATAGGGTAGTTTTTTGTTGTTGTAAGGCCTCCTATTTTGTTCTTTTTCTTCAATAATGGTATGCTTATCTGAGGCCACTTTCCTTTCCATATAAAGTTGGTGATTAGTTTTTCCATCTCGTTAAAGAATGCTGTTGGTATTTAGGTTGGAATTGCAATATACCTGTAGATCGCATTGGGTGGAATTGACATTATCACAGTGTTGACTTCCTATCCATGAGCATGGTATGTTTCTCAATTTATGTAGGTCTCTTTTGGTTTCTTCCAATAGTGTTTTGTAGTTTTCTTTGTATAGGTCTTTTACCTCCCTGGTTAGATATATTCCTAACTATTTTATCTTTTTTAGGGGATATTATAAATGGTATTATTTTCCTGATTTCCTTTTCTAAGTTCTCTTTATTGATGTATAGGAATCCAACTGATTTTTGAATGTTGATCTTGTATCCTGCTACTCTGCTGAATCTACTAGTTCCATTAGTTTTCTTGTGGAATCTTTGAGGTTCTCTATGTATAAGATCATATCATCTGTGAATAGGGGTAGTTTTACTTCTTCCTTTCCAATTTGGATGCCCTTCATTTGTTCTCCTTCCCTTATTGCACTAAGACTTCCAGCAGAGTGCTAAATACAAGTGGTGAGAAAGGGCATCTTTGTCTTGTTCCTGTTCTCAGGGGTAATGCTTTCAGCCTCTCTTCATTGAGAATAATGAGACTGTTGGTTTTGTGTAGATGTCCTTTTTTTTATCTTTTCCCATACAAAAATTTATACATACATTGTTACATAACTCTAATTGCTCTCACGATACTGTGACAGCACACTCCTCCTTTCCACCCCTGATTCTCCATGTCCATTCAACCAGCTTCTAACCCTCTCTGCCTTCCCATCTCATCTCCAGACAGAAGCTGCCCGTTTAGTCTCTTGTATCTACTTGAGCTAAGAGGCACACTCCTCACGAGTATCACTTTCTGTCCCACAGTCCAGTCCAATCCCTGTCTGAAGAGTTAGCCTCAGAAATTGTTTTAGTTCTGGGCTGATAGAGAATCCAGGGGCCATGCTTTCTGGGGTTCCTCCAGTCTC
>NW_004444095.1:6088639-6110280 GCF_000243295.1 Trichechus manatus latirostris | reverse complement strand
TCTTCTGGTGCTTGTGCATTGTTACTTATGGTTCGTATTGTGTTTATGCCATGTGTTAGGGCTCCTAGAGTTGTCCCTATTTTTTTCTTCCACGATCTTTATCGGTTTTGATTTTATATTTAATTCTTCAATCCATTTTGGGTTAGTTTTTGTGTATGGTGTGAGGTATGGGTCTTGTTTTAGTTTTTTGCAGATGGATATCCAGTTATGCCAGCACCATTTGTTGAAGAGACTGTCTTTTCCCCAATCAACGGACTTTGGGCCTTTGTCATATATCCACTGTTCCTAGGTGGATAAATTTATGTCCAGAATCTCAATTCTGTTCCATTGGTCTATGTATCTGTTGTTGTACCAGTACTAGGCTGTTTTGGCTACTGTGGTTCTAAAATCAGGTAGTGTGAGGTCTCCCACTTTGTTCTTCTTCTTGAGTAATGCTTTACTTATTCGGGGCCTCTTCCGTTTCCATATGAAGTTGGTGATTTGTTTCTCTATCTGATTAAAAAATGCCGGTGGAATTTGGATTGGTATTGCATTGTATCTGTAGATCACTCTGGGTAGAATTGACATTTTCAGTGTTGAGTTAGATGCCCTTTTTTATATTGAAGAATTTCCCTTCAATTCCTATTTTATTGACAGTTTTTATCAGGAATGTGTGTTGGAGTTTTTCAAATGTCTTTTCTTCATCATTTGAGATGATCATGTGATTCTTTTCTTTTGTTCCATTTGTGTGGTGAATTATGTTGATTGACTTTCTAATGTTGAACCATCCTTGCATACCTGGTATAAATCCCACTTGGTCATGGTGTATTATTATTTTTTTTTATATGATGCTTAGTTCTGTTGGCTAGAATTTTGTTGAGAATTTTTGCATCTATGTTCATGAGAGATAGTGGCCTGTGATTTTCTTTTCCTTTTTTTTTTTGGTGTCTTTGCCTGGCTTTGGTATCAGGATTATGCTGCCTTCATAGAATGAATTTGGGAGTATTCCTTCCTTTTCTATGCTTTGAAATAGTTTGAGTAGTACTGGTGTGAGTTCTTCTTTGGTAGAATTCTCTAGTGAAGCTGTCCAGACCAGGGCTTGTTTTTTGTTGAGATTTTTTTATTACTACTTCTATCTCTTTTCTTGTTATGGGTCTCTTCAGATTTTCTGTCTTAGCTTGTGTTAGTTTAGGTAGGTGGTGTGTTTGTACAAATTTGTCCATTTCCTCTAGGTTCTCAAATTTGTTGGAGTGCAATTTTTCATAATATCCTGTTATGATCTTTTTTATTTCAGTTGAGTCTCTTGTGATATCATCCGTCTCATTTCTTATTCAGGTTATTTGCTTCCTCTCCTGTATTTCTTTTGTCAGTTTGTCAATTTTCAAAGAACCAACTTTTGGTCTTGTTGATTGTTTATAGGATTTTTATGTTCTCTTTTTATTTCTGCTCTAATATTTATTATTTTCTTTCTTCTGGTGCCTGTGGCCTTCTTTTCCTGTTCTCTTTCTATTTGTTCAAGTTGTAGGGCTAACATTTTAATCTGAGCTGGTTCTTCTTTTATCATATGTGCTTTTATTGCTGTAAATTGACCTTTGAGCACTGTCTTTGCTATGTCCCAAGGATTTTGGTATGATGTGTTTTCATTCTCATTTGATTCTAGGAATTTTTTGATTCCCTGTTTGATTTTTTCTGTTGATCAGTTGTTTTTAAGCAAGGTATTGTTCAGTTTCCATGTGTTTGATTGTTTTTCCTTGCTCTTTCTGTTTCTGATTTCTACTCTTATGGCATTGTGATCAGAGAGGATGCTTTCTATTATTTCGATATTTTGGATTTTATTGAGGGTTGTTTTTGGCCTAAAATGTGGTCTATTTGCCAATCTAGCCAATGGTTTGTCTATTTTATTGATCCTTTCAAAGAACCAGTTTCTGGTTTTGTTAATTCTTTCCATTAGTTTTCTATTTTCTGTCGTGTTTATTTCTCCCCTAGTCTTTATATTTATTTTTTTTTTCTGGTAGCTTTTGTCTTCTTTTTCTCTTCCTTTTCTATTTTTTCAAGTTGCCAGTTTAAGTTAATGATTTTGAATTTTTCTTCTTTTATACTGTGAGCATTTATTTTTATAAATTTCCCTCTGACTACTGTTTATGCTCCATCCCAAAAATTTTGATATGCTGTGTTTTCATTTTTATTTGATTTTAGGATTTTTTTTTTATTTCAGTTTTGATTTCTTCAATGACCCAATAGGTTTTTTTTTTTAGTAATGTATATTATTTGTTGTTGTTGTTAGGTGTCATTGAGTATGTTCTGACTCAGAGTGACCCTATGCACAACAGAATGAAATACTGCCAGGTCCTGTGCCATCCTCACAATCATTGTTATGCTTGAGCTCATTGTAGCCAGTGTGTCCATCCATCTGGTTGAAGGTCTTCCTCTTTTTCACTGGTCCTCTACTTTACCAAGCATGATGTCCTTCTCCATTCACTGATCCCTCCTGATAATATGTCTAGAATATGTGAGATGTAGTCTTGCCATCCTTGCTGCTTAAGGAACATTCTGCTTGTGCTTCTTCTAACACAGATTTGTTCATTCTTTGGGCAGTCCATGGTATATTCAGTATTCTTCACCAACATCAGTATTCAAAGGCGTCAGTTCTTCTTCGGTCTTCCTTATTCATCATCCAGCTTTTTTGCATGCATGTGAGGTGATTGCAAACACCATGGCTTGGGTCAGGCACACCTTAGTCTTCAAGGTGACATCTTTGATTTTCAACACTTTAAAGAGGCCTTTTGGAGCAGATTCTCCTAATGCAATGCATCTTTTTATTTCTTGACTGCTCCTTCCATGGGTGTTGATTGTGTATCCAAGTAAAATGAAATCCTTGACAACTTCAATCTTTTCTCCACTTATCATGATGTTGCTTATTGGTCCAGTTGTGAGGATTTTTGTTTTATGTTGAGGTGTAATCCATATTGAAGCTGTGGTCTTTGATCTTATCAGTAAGTGCTTCAAGTCTTCTTTACTTTCAGCAAGAAGGTTGTGTCATCTGCACATCGCAGGTTTTTAATGAGTCTTCCTCCAATCCTGATGTCCCATTCTTCTTCATATAGTCCAGCTTCCCAGATTATTTGCTCCGCATACAGATTGAATAGGTATGGTGACACCTTGAAACCCTGAGACACACATTTCCTGACTTTAAACCACACAGTATCCCCTTGTTTTGTTTGAACGACTGCCTCTTGATCTGTGTACAGGTTCCTTATGAGCACAATGAAGTGTTCTGGAATTCCTATTCTTTACAATGTTATCCATAATTTGTTATGATCCACACAGTCGAATGCCTTTGCATAGTCCATAAAACACAGGTAAACATCTTTCTGGTATTCTCTGCTTTCAGCCAGGATCCATCTGACATAAGCAATGCTATCCCTGGTTCCGCATCCTCTTCTGAATCTGGCTTGAATTTCTGACAGTTCACTGTCAATATACTGCTGCCTTCGCTTTTGAGTGATCATCAGCAAAATTTTACTTGCATGTGTTATTAATGATATTGTTTGATAATTTCTGCATTTGGTTCTTCACCTTTCTTGGGAATAAGCATAAATGTGGATCTCTTCCAGTTGGTTGGCCAGGTAGCTGTCTTCCAAATTTCTAGACAGACAAATGAGCACTTCCACTGCTGCATCTGTTTGTTGAAACATCTCAATTGGTATTCCGTAAATTCCTGGAGCCTTGTTTTTTGCCAATGCCTTCAGCATGGCTTGTACTTCTTCCTTCAGTACCAGCAGTTCTTGATCATATGCCGCCTCCTGAAAAGTTTGAACATTGACCAGTTCTTTTTGGTATAGTCACTCTGTGTATTCCTCCTGTGTTGTTTAATATTTTCCCCGTAGAATCCTTCAGTGTTTCAACTTGAGGCTTGAATTTTTTCTTCAGTTCTTTTAGCTTGAGAAATGCTGAGTGTGTGCTTCCCTTTTGGTATTCTATATCCAGGTCTCTGCACATGTCATTATAATACTTTACTTTGTGTTCTTGAGCTGCCCTTTGAAATATTCTGTATAGCTCGTTTACTTCACGATGAAGTAAATGAGTGCATTATTTAGTTTCCATGAATTTATTCTTTTTTCTTATTTATCCTGTTCTTGATTTCTAGTTTCATACCATTACGGTCAGAGAAGATTTTTTGTATGATGTCAGTGTTTTAATATGTATTGAGACTTGTTTTGTGTCCTAGCATGTAATCTTTTCTGGAAAACGATCCATGTGCACTGGAGAAGAATGTGTATCGTTCTGATGCTGGGTGGAGTGTTCTATATATGTCCACTAGGTCCAATTGACTTATGGTTTTATTTAAGTTCTCAGTGTCTTTACTGATTTTCTTTTTAGGTGTTCTGTTTATAATTGAAAGTGGTGTGTTGAAGTCTGCTACTATTATTGTGGAGTTGTCTGTTTCTCCTTTTGTATTAGTCGGTATTTGTTTTATGTATTTTGGTTCATTGCTGTTAGGTGCATATGTATTTATAATTGTTATGTCTTCTTGCTGAATTGACTCTTTTAATATTATGTAATGACATTCTTTATCTCTTGTAATAGATTTTGACTTAAAGTCTATTTTATCTGATTTCAGTATAGCCACGCCTGCTCTTTTTTGTTTACTGGTTGCGTGGAATATTTTTCTCCATCCTTTTATTTTCAGTCTGTTTGTGTCCTTACGTCGAAGGTGTGTTTCTTATAGACAGTAAAAGGATGGATCATTTTTTTTTTAATCCATTCTGCCAGTCTTTGCCTTTTGCATGGCACGTTTTGACCATTAACATTTAAGGTTATTACTGAAAACAAAGTGTCTGCCTCACTCATTTTGCTGTTTGCTTTTTGAGAGTTTTTTATCTTCTTTGTTTTTTGATTCTGATTTTTCTGTTTTTGTTTGTATTTGGGTACTCTTTTGTGAAGAGCTTGTTTGTTATCTTCTTGTCTTCTGAATGTTTCTTCTTCGTGATTTGTTAATGATTACCACATATGTTACATTACAGAACTTGGAATTACAACATTTAACATATGAACAAGAGTTAACATACAACCTTAACATAATAAATTTATTCCTGGTAACCCTCGTCCCCCATTTGTGTTGGTGTGTCTCCATTAACATCAATATCAACCTGTATTCAATAATTTTACTTTGTACTCATTTCTTAATGCTATTGCCTTTCCATTTGGAGTATTCCCTTGAGTAATACTTCCAAAGCTGGTCTGGTAGTGGCAAATTCCCAGAGCTTATGTTTATTTGGGAATGTCTTGATTTCCTCTTCATTTTTGAATGGCAACTTTGCTCAGTAAATAATTCTTGGTTAGCAATTGTTTTGGTTCAGTATTTTGCATATGTTTCTCCATTGTCTTCTGGCCTCTAGAGTTTCTGGGGAGAAATATGCACTGATTGCTATGAATGCCCCTTTGCATGTTATAGTCCATTTTTCTCTTGCTGTTTTCAGAATTCTCTCCTTGTCTTTGGTTTTCAAGAATTTTATTACGGTATGTCACAAAGTTGATCTTTTTGTATCTCTTCTGATTGAGATTCATGTAGCTTCCTGTATTTGCAGGTGTGGTTCTCTGTTCAGGTCTAAGAATTTCTCTCTGATTATCACTTGTAAAATTATTTTTGTGCTTTTATTGTTGTTATAGTGGTCCGGGATTCCAATACTTCTAATGCTAGATTTCTTAATTGAATCCCATATTTCCTTTTGGGTTTGTTCGCTTTTCTTTGTTCTTTTCTCTTGTTTCTCTTGAGACTTGATATGTTCAGTTAGTTTGTTTTCCAGTTCACTTATTTTCTCTTCTGTCTGTTCCACTCATTGTTGAAAGTTTCTGTTGCTTTTTCTAATTCAGGTGTTTTATTCTTCAATTCCCTTTCTTTTATGTTTTCAATTTCTCTGTTAAGTCTCTCATTTTTTCCTCCATTTGTTTCCTGATCTCCACTATTTTGTTTTCTGTGCGTTTTTTGCTTTCTTTAAAAATAGTTAGCACCATAGTCTGAAAATTATCAATTCTTTGTATTATTCTGGCCTCCCTAGAAGAGATTTCCTCTTCTTCATATTTTGCTTTTGATTGTTCCCTCTTCTCTTGTGATTTTATGTATTTTACTATCTTTTGTTGAACTTAGGCCATTTTGTTATCTTTTTTTGTTGTTTTATTGTTATTTTTAAATTTCATCAAAGGCTCACAGCCCTGGGAACACCACAGGGCAGCTTCTCTCAGGGCTGCATTTTTGCTGTAAGTCAGAACGACCTAGCAGCAACAAACTTGTTGTCTTCTCTTGAGAACCACTAGATTGCACTCTTATTGTTAGGCTTTTTTCAGTGCTGGCTCGGGATTTCTGGATGCTTGGTCTCTGGAATTCAATACACATGTGCAGGAGGGTTAGCTATTTGCAGATGCTGGCATAAGTGGTGGAGCTTGATTTCTTGTGGCGACAGTGGTGGGACCCCTGCACAGGCACTCCCATGGTTTCTCACTGTGGGCCATCACTGTGTTTCCTGGCAGTCTGAAGTATTCCCCTTGCTCTGCTGCCCTTACAGTTCCTCCTAGTACTAGTGACCATTCATCTCAGCCTCAGCAAAATTCAACAACACTCCTATGCTGTGCCATAATCTCCCTTTGCCCCATCCCAATTACATGGCCTGCAAACTCCCATCGCCAATTTGCACCACCTTAAAAAAAATCAGTGTAGAGCTTCTTCAGATTAGCTCCTTTTCTGTGTTTTCTGTTTAGGGTGTTACCCAGCCCTGTCCCAAAATGGCTGCAATGAATGAATGCTCCTGATATTAGTGAGTAGGATTTCCCAGTTTCTGTGCCGACTCTGTTCTTCCTCTGCCCCACTTCTAGACTCACTCTGACTCTCAATACCTCAGCTACTGTTCAGAGTTCTGAGACTTAAGTCTGTGTTTGTTTTTATTTGTTGTTCAGTGTGTTAGTTGCTGGGGGAGTAAATGGGAGCATCCACTCGCTTCATCATCTTATTCCACCTTCATTTCATTTATTTTTAAGCCCAAATACATAGTCAAAAAAAATGTGGTGTACATAAATATATATATTTATATATATAATGAATGGTGATATTATGTAAATATACCAAATTTTTCACTATAGGATATAAATATGCCAAGTTACAAAATTCTCTACATTTTTGTCATCTTAAAAAAGGACCTCTTCAATAAATATTAAAATCATTTTTGGCTTGATACCTTATTACTATGAGTTTTAAAATTTCATTTTTATAAAATGCATTAACTGACAAATAAAACAGGGTAATTTCTAATTCTTGTGATTTAAATGAATTGGCATTCTAATAGACCTATCCTCATATACAGTTATTTTTTTTAATTGGGTAATAAGCCCCTCTCTCTGAGTCAGAATCAACTCGATGGCAATGGGTTTGATTTTTTTTTGGTTTTGTAAATGGCATAAGTTCCCTAGGTGGCACAAACAGTTAAGCATTAGACTGCTAACCTAAAAGTTGGCAGTTTGAACCCACCAACAGTACATGGAAGAAAGACCTGGTCATCTGCTTCCATAAAGATTACAGCCAAGCAAACCCTATGGAGCAGTTCTACTGTGTAACACATGGGGTCAACATAAGTCAGAATCAACTCCATGGCAACAACTTTTTTGTTTTTGCTTTTGTTTCTTTTTGTAAATTATATAATAGTGCCTTATAGACTAAATGTTATAAAAGCAGAAAGTCTGGAATGTAAAATAAGCATTAAGGGGACATCTTATCTGTTCTTATAGTTCCTGAATAGATTCATCTAACCAGAAAATACTGATGTCTTCGTCTATTTTTCTGGCTTTCATGTTTTTCATTTAGTCTTCAAATATTAATTTGTTATTTTGTCATTCAGGTCTAGTAAAATATCTCTCTCTCTTTCAATTTCAGGTGTTGATTTTATCCCGGGTTGTACCACATTGTGGCAATAATATACCTCCCTTACATGTACAAAATACACCAAAAGTCAATCCTTGTTTTGCATCTAGCAACATATATTCTACTTCTGAAAGGGTTCTGCTTAGTTGGATGAACACGAATTATGAAAATACCCGACATATTATATGGAGAAACTGTCACACAGGTGAGAAGTTTTCTTTTCTTTAAATAAATCATTGAAAATTGTAGTATGACAATACAGAAGAAGCCATGGGACAGGACTCAAAATCCATGGATTCTACACCTAACTTCAGCAGTTATTCCCTGTTCTGCAAAAAGAAGCCCACTCCCTTAACATCTTCAAGATCAGTTTCTTCACATATAAAAAGGAAATAATAAAAAATGCTTGTTGAATTTATTGTGAAGAATACATGATAAATAGCATGTAGACACGCTCTAGAGATGAAAGATAGCCTTAATATCATTGGTGGCATTTTCAACTGTTTAAATTAGTAGGTTTAGATAACACTGTTCAAACCTTATACATAGTCAAGATCAAGTTGAAACTTGAGTAAAAAGTATCCTATATGTGGTCATGAAATTTTTTGAGGGGAGGCATGTTATGTTAGGTCCATACACTAAGACGAGTAGGTGTCCACAGATAGACCAGCTCCAGTTAGGTGGCTCTCCCTTGTTCTTTCTCTTGAGGGATGAGACTCTGCCCTAAAAACCTTGAAATTTTTTTGAGAAAAGTTTCAATTTGCAAATATAGCTGTGTATATTGTCTTCCTCATAAGCATTGAGTATAGTGACAAGAAGGATGGTGTGCATGTTAATTACTCCTTTAGCTTTAATATAGCCTCCCTCTTCCAAGTACAAGGAGTCCTGGTGGCACATCAGTTCAGCACTCGTCTGTTACCTGAAAGGTTGGTGGTGCAAACCTATGCAGTGGCTTTGTAAGAGAAAGACCTGGCAATCTGCTCCTGTAAAGATTACAGCCTAGAAAACCCTATGGGGCAGTTCTCCTCTGTCATGTGGGATCACTATGAGTTGAAAGGGACTTATCGGCACCTAACAACAACTTCTAAGTACATATGAGTCTGTTGTGTTCAGATTAGATTTTGTTTTAACGTATAATAATTTTTTTTTTGTTTTTTTTTACACCCAACCCTCAGCGTGTAATACAAACTATAGAAGTACAAGGAAGGTGATGGTGCAATTTAAAATGTGAATTCGAATTCCAGTTGCTCCTAACTTGAAGGCATTACTTTAGAAAGCATAGTGACATAGAGATTAAGAGAGATACATTGACATATTTGTATTTGAGATCAGTAAACATAGAATATTGATTACCTTGTAATTGGTAATGATAATATCAAACATAATTTGACTTGAAACAGCAATTTAATAAGAATTATATCCATAAAAATGTATTTGGCTCATTCAAGTGCACAGACAGCAAGGTGTGAATATATAGTAAATAACGTGGGCTACACAAATACACGTAAAACTAGTTTAATTACTGTGGAGTCGCACTTTAATCAGAGTTATGAAATATGTACATGTATTATAAATTAATGTATTCATTGGTTATAAAATTATTCCAGTTACATTTTACCAATAGCATGGTCTATGCAAGTTAATCTCAAAGAGTTGGCTGCATTTTTTAAGAATAATGCATTATAGGTTCTGGCCCCTTAGCTGTTTTTTAAATGTTTTTTTAACAAACTGAGCCCCTCTGCCTTTGTAACCCTTTTATACTCCTATCTCCCCTGTTGTTGTGTGCCATCAAGTTGATTCTGACTCGTAGCGACTTGATAGGACAGAGTAACTGCCCCATAAGGTTTTAAAGGTTGTAATCTTTATGGAAGCAGACTGCCACATCTTTCTTCCACGGAGTGGTTAACAAGTTCAAACTGCTGACCTTTAGGTTAGCAGTTGAGTGCTTAACCATTGTGCCACCAGGACTCCTTCCTATTCCCCCCTGCCAGGAGCATTATTACTTCCGGTATCTTCATGGTCCTCTTTCTCTCTTCATTCAGGTCCCCTCTCAAATGTCACCTTATCTGAGAAGCTTTCCCAATACCCTCTCTAGCATGTCCTTCAGTCTTTCTCTTTTCTGCTCTAATTTTCTCGGTAGCACTTTTTCAGCTTAGCATATTTATTTGTCTCTTTTCTGTCTCCTCCAGTAGGACTTAAATTCCTTAACAGGAATGACCTTGTCTGTTTTTTTTTTTCACTGCTCTATTCCCAGAGCATAGAATAATTCCTGGAAATTAATAGGCACCTACCAAATACTGGTTGAATAAATAAATAAATGAATAAACAGACACATGCTGGTTTTCTACATTGTTTACCCTATTCTAGATAATTGAATGTATATTAGTATACCAGTTTGTACCTTCTTGTACAAATGTGGGGGTGAGGTTGAATGGTTGAGGTAAAATATGGAAGCACTTCCCATGTTCAGCAGGCACCTGATGAGTACAGTAGTAAGTTTACTAAGTGAGGTGGTCCTTAAGGAGAAGCTCTGTGAGAGGTTTCACTTAAGTTTACTTGTTTTGAGAAAAATTAAAACTCAGTGCCCAGGTTATTACCTCCCAATAGTGCAACATACTCTACTTACCCTCACCCAATTGGTAAACTCTGGCTGTGCTTACAATGTGGTGTAGTGGTATGGAGAGTAAAGGGATAGGGCCTCACCCCAGACCTAGTGAATGACAAACTCTAGGGGTGAGTCCCAGCAACCTGTGTTGTAATAAGCCCTCCATGTGATTCTGATGCATACTAAATTAAGTAAGAAAAAAAAAAGTCTAGAGAAACCCCAACAGTGGTTTCAAGAGTGCTTTTAAATTATCCAAAGAATAGTATTTGTTCACCAGTTACATTTCTAAAAATCCCCCCTTTAAGAAAAAATTTCATGGTTACACATATTATCTTCCACTGCTCTGGTGACCTACAGATTGTAAAAGTGGATGAAACCCTTCATAAAATTCATATGCTTCAGCAAATTGCAATTTCTCTAAAATAATTTTTCAGTTTTTTGTAAATACTGGTCTAGATTTCAAAGTCTTTAATCGGTTTAACTAAACATCAGGTGTTCTAATAACATCAGACACAACACATGTCTGTAAGTTCCACACCAGGCTTTAAAGTCCTCGTGGACACATTCAACATGCTAAAGAAATGAATATCTGTTTAGTAAATTGATGATTGAATGGATGTTTGGACTGATAAAGCTATAAAGACTGAACCAACTTTTCATTTAAACCTGGCTAAAAATCTGACCATCTGACAGGTAACAGGAGCAAGCCAATGATTTATTATTGTATCAAATATCATACTTTACCCTTGATGAGGTGATTACCTCATAAATAGGCCTCTACACAGACATCTTCTGTGTGGATGCTCTGATGTGAACCATTGTCTTGACTTAGTTCTGGTCCTCTCATATCGCTCATTCTCTCCTCCTCTGTTACCATTTTCTGTTGTTCATTACACTATACAGCATTCTTTCTTTCTCAGAATTACTTTCCTCTGCTTTACTATTTACCTAGGATTCTAATTTCATTATTTTTTTTTCTCAGTTCCTCTCATACTTTTCCTTTATATGTTCTTCACACCACACCCCCAAATTCCTTTTTTTCTTGGCCACATGGAGAATGTACTCAATATTTGATAATGGGAATTTCCTGAAGCTTCTACTCACAGTGGCTCCTGCTTTAAAAATGCAAGCCTTTTGAGCATTTAAGTTTCCTAGATTCTAAATGGAGCCCTGTGGTGCAATCGTTAAGCGCTAGACTGCTAACTGAAAGGTTGGTGGTTTGAACCTACCCGGCGGCTCCACGGGAGTAAGACCTGGTGATCTGCTCCCATAAAGATTACAGCCTAGAAAACCCTCTGGGGCAGTTCTGCTCTATCACATGGGGTCTCTATGAGTCGCAAATATACTCGACGGCACCCAACAACAACAATGGATTCTAAATGGAGGACTTTCCTTTACTCTCTGACACACTGTTGTTGTTGAGCGCCGATTCCAACTCATATGACAGAGTAGAACTGCCAGATAGGGTTTCCTTTAATCTTTAAGAGAGCAGATTGCCAAGTCTTTCTCCCCTGGAGATTCTCGTGAGTTTGAACCACTGGCCATTTTTGTTAGCAGCGAAGCACTTAAATATTGCCCCACCAGGGCTCCTTTTAATATACTAACTCCCTTTATTTTCAAATTTCCTCTCTTACCTTTTGTACACTAGCTGAAGGATCTTCTGTTTTTTGTTTTTTCTAGCTCTCTGGCCATTCCTGAGCATTCTCTGTTGCGGGTTTCTCCCTTTCTTCTCATTGAGCCTTGGCCTTTTCCAGTTTTTGTTGCATACTCTCATCACATTAGCCACCTTACCTCCTCTTGTGGTTTCAAATATTCTTTCAGTGACTCCCAGGACATATTTTTCCTTAGACTTATCTCCTCAGCTCCAGGCCTATATCCTACTCCTTACTGGAAACCTCCACTTGAATGTCTCATAAAGAAAAAAAAAAAAAAAACTAAGAAGTTGCCATTGAGTTGATTCCAACTAGTGGCGACTCCGAGATCTTTCAGAATTAGATCACCAGGCCTTTCTTCAAAGGCACCTCTGGGTGGATTTGAACCCCAGCCTTTTGGTTCGTAGCTGAGAGCTTAACCATTTGCACCACCAGAGACTCCTGAATGTCTCATAAGCACCTCAAATTTAACTGGCCAAAAACCTGGCCATCCCCTATCCTTGCATCTAACTAACAACCAATCACAAATTCTTTTTTATCCGATCTCCAGCTTATCTTTTGAATCTATCTACTTTTCTCTAGCCCCGCTTCCACTCTTCTAGTTTAAATCACCACCAGCTCTGTAGCCCTGTCATGATACTTCCCACTTTCAGTCTTGCCATTCGCCCATCCATTGCACACCCATGCATAATTCTTTCTAAAATGCAAATTTGATCATTTAAGATTCCTGCATAAAATCATTTAATAACCTCTTATTAGCCTCATTATCTGCCACTCACCTCAGTGCCTCTATACACTCACTTTTGACTTGATGACAACAAGGTTTTTTTTGGTCCTGTACTGAAAAGCCAGAGGACCTTTAAGGGATTTACACAGATGAATTTGGAAGATGGCATCACCATGATGAAATTTATGATTTATCATTGTTGAGATTATTTATATATGGAGAAAGAAACAGAATAAAATTACAGGCATGGTTAGCTGTAAAAAAAGAGCTGATATTTAAAAGGTGGATTTATATGTAAAAAGAGCTAAGAGATATGAAATTGGGATGACTACTACCTTTACTGGAGTCATTTCTATAGCATCCCTGTGCACTAAAAGTACGACTCTCCTCACAAAAAAATAAAACAGATAAAATAAAATAATTGATTCATCACAGATTTTTCAGAAGAATAACTGCATATAAACCAAAAAAAATCCCATTGCCGTCGAGTCGATTCCGACTCACAGCAACCCTATAGGTCAGAGTAGAACTGCCCCATAGAATTTCCAAGGAGCGTCTAGTGGAGTCAAACTGCCAAGCTTTTGATTAGCAGACATAGCTCTTAACCACTACGCCCCCAGGGTTTCCAACTGCATATAATAAGAAATAAATCTGTCGTTTCCTGGAGATTAAGACCAAATAACTGTTAGCTGTGTAAACTTTTCTTTATAGTTGGAACAATTCTCAGTCTCACTAGTTCTCTTGTCAAATGTTTTATTCTGACATAGACCATATATTAGGTAAACATTTGTTCACAGCCAGAACTACTGCATTTCATTTTTATCACGTCAATTTCAATGTATGTTTCATTAAAACACATTTAAATATGTGCTAATTAAGGCACATAGGTGTGTTAATGGGATGCCACTTGGAGATACAATGGATTGAATTGCACAATAAAGTTATTAGCAAGCTCAGAATTTTTGTTCAGTGGACATTTTAAAGACTTATTAAAGAGCATTAAAATTGGTTCTGTGTGAAAATTTCTGCTTGACCAAAACCAAATATACTTTTGATGACATAAAATAACAGCCCCAGATCAAATCTACAGCCAAAACCAGCTTTATCTTGTTTCAGTGTAAAAACTCCAAACTTTTTAAGAGAAAGTTTTAAAGAGGATTTATTATATAGGAGGGAGCCCTGGTGCCACAGTGGTTAAGAGCTATGGCTACTACCCAAAAGGTCGGCAGTTCGAATCCACCAGCCACTCCTTGGAAACCCTGTGGGGCAGTTCTACTCTGTCCTATAGAGTCGCTGTGAGTTGGCATCAACTTGATGGCAATGGGTTTGTTTATTTATTTATTTATTTATTTTTACTATAGGAGAGAAACCATTTGAATGGTGGAAACATCAGCTCACTGAAATGAAACTGTTCTAAAAAATGGTTATTGTAGCAGCCCAATTATACTGTTTTAGGCAGAATATTAGATTACAAACTGTCAACACAGATCATTGGAAGCAAGCTCTGTTAATCACATTAGCTGGTAGATTTATAGAAGCAGGAGCCCTGGTATCTCAGTGGTTAAGAGCTACGGCTGCTAATGAAAAGCTCAGCAGTTCGAATCCACCAGTCACTCCTTGGAAACCCTATGGGGCAGTTCTACTCTGTCCTATAGGGTCGCTATGAATTGGAATTGACTTGATGGCAACAGGTCTGTTTGTTTGTTTGTTTGGTTTTATAGCAGCAGGACTTGGTTCATAATTGGTTACGTATCTCTAAATGGCATTACATGATTGAATGCAGAGCATAATTGCATTATCTAAATCTACATACAGTGATCACAAGATGTTTACAACATAAATTTTCCAGAATAGATAATAAAAATGTCTTGCTTGAAGTAGAACATTTCTGGGGGATGTCTGTGGGTTTCGGTAAGGCTGGCTCCAAGACTCCCTCCTTAGGTACATTCTTTCCACATCGTGACATGACCACAGAGAGAAAGCATTTTCATAACTACCCATGGTTGCTAGCCAGATAAGGAGCCAGAGATCAGGCATTGTTAAAAGTTCAGTTTAATTTTGCTGAATTTAGCAAGGGGTCTGGGTTAGTTCAGTCATTTTTACTTTGGTCAAAGGTTCAGTAAAAATTTCTCTCTTGAAATCTCTTGATTATTTTAGAGCAAAACCACATCGACTCTTGAAAAAATTGTTGAAGGTGAAGGTGTTTAGAGTACATTAATGAAAGGGCTTGTTGATATGTTATTAGAATAATTACTAGAGGCCAGCTTAAAAAATAAACATACTGTCTGCCTGCATGCAAACAAAATGTTTTCACTTATTTAAATATGCTTCTTGCCTTAATAGGTGGTAATGTGAGAATTAATGCAAAGCCAGAATCTGTAGCAATTTAACTCAAAATGTGCACTACAAGCGTAAGGCATAGGATGCTGAGGATGCTTGTTAAAATGCACATCGTCAAGGTCTACCCATGATAACCTAAATCAGAATTTCTGGCATAATTGCCTGGTAATCTCTACTTTAACAAGTTTATCTTTGGATTCTTGTGCACATTATTCCATAGATGTGGCAGATCTCTCTCTCTCTCTTCCTTTCCTTGTGTTCAGTCAGACACTAATATTCCTAGTGGTTTTACTGAGCATAATCTCCTTTACCCTGTGCTCATGTTCCACATTTCATGGCAGGAGAGCAAATTTTTTTTTCCTTATAAGAAGAAGAATATTGGAGAAAAAGTTTTAAAGTAACTACCTTTGAAATAAAGATGCACGTTTGTATTCTTGTTAAATGAACTGAGGTGACTCAGTACTCTGGAGAGAAAAATGTATGCTTGAAGCCACTGCTGTAATTCTGTAAAAGCCATAAAGGGAAAAACACTATAGAGACATCTTTTTCAGCAGAAAATTTGAGGATTTGAATGTATTTTTGTAGAGAAGCAGCTGGGTTAGAGCTACATGGCAAGGTAGGACTGCTTAGAAAGACCTATTTTGATGACAGAAAACTCAGGAACTTTTGGTTATAAGTGCATTCTACTGAACCAAGTGCTACCTACATCTAACAAACCTACTGTTGATATTTCATTCTCTCACTATTTCTCACTCACTTTAAATCCATTGGTGTAATTGTTTCAGCTTCATCTCCAGTTTGTTGGGCAAAGAGATGTTTCCAACTTTATGTCCTTATACCATCTAATTTTCCCCTCCAATTCTTTCTTCTGACAAAACGTCTTTCATCTTCCTTTTGAAGTAAGGTGGTTATAATATATTCTTTAAATATTTATTTAGCATATTTTGTTTCAACATTGTGAAACCCTCCATATGGAAGAAACTCTGCAAGACCTTGCATGGTATAGGCAATGAGTAGGTTGGTCTCTGTCCCCAAACACCCCTACATGAAATGTCAAAATCTGGAAGAAATGTTTGCCTGTAAAATATAACAAACAAAAAATAGAATGAATGCTGTAAGGATAGAAACAAAGAGCTATATTATTTAAGAGCTGCCTGGTGGTAGAAATATCTGAGGTGGCCTGGATCCCATTAAGGGGCAGCTCAGAATACAGATTGGTTAAGTCATTTCACAAATATAGGAAGTAGTAAGAGATAAGACTTTAAAGGTTGGTTAAAACCAGATTGTGGAAATTGCCAAAGACTTTTTCCCTCACTCATTATGAAGGTACAGGATCAGAGTCAAAGGTTAGGGTAACCATTCCCCTGGCAGCAATAAGGATGGCTGGAGGGGGATTGTGGCAAGAAGCTCAACAATTAATAAATAGATGAGCATATTTTAACACGCTGCTCATGGTGACACTGGGGATAGAAAAGAGAAAATCAATATGGACACAATTATAAGACTAGAATCTATGGACCTTGACTACTGATTAGGTGCAGAGTATGAGGGAGAGTCAAAGATCTATTTGAAATTTCTAGTCTGAGTCACTGGAAGGAGTGAAAGAAAGAAGTTGACTTGGGCTGAAGATGATGAGCTCTAATTTGGCCATGTTGTATTAAAGATGTCAGTGGAAGATAGAGCCACACAGAGACATTTAGAAAGGCAGAATTGAGGTTGAAGTTACTGAGATGTGTTTGGGAGTCATTTGATAACGACCAAGAAAAGATTCAAGGTTAAACAATCACAGTGGGATAGTTGGAGAGGATAATTCTGTGAAGGAGAAAAACAAACAAAAAAAGAGTGATAGATAGAAGCAGAAGTCTAAAGACAATGAAAGAGTAGTGTTCTAGAAGCCAAGTAAACTGATTAGTTGGCATCAAGAAGAGCCTTCTTTCTGTACATTCTGTCCCTGAGCAGGCCAACTGGCCACCAGATAGAACATTTTACATTGTTTATGGATTTTCCAGAAACCCTTGAGAGTTTAGCAGTGGAACTAACAAGTTGTTCCCATATAACACCTGATTAGGTCCCTTTATCAGTTAGGCCAGATCTGCTACAATTTTCTCATTAGAATTTCTTAACAAAGATGGAGCAAGGAAGGGCATGACAGGTGAGGGTCTAGCTTGATAGAGGAAGACATGTTGGAGAGTGTTGTTGTTGTTAGTTGCTGTGGAGGTGATCACGACTCTTAGAGACCCCATGTGGTGACCCTTGTGAGCAGAGTAGAACTGGTCCTAGGGTTTTCAAGGCTGTCACCTTTCAGAAGCAGATCACCAGGCCTGTTCCCCGAGAAGCCTCTGGGTGGGTTTGAACCACCAACCTTTTGTCTAGTAGTCAAGCTCTTAACCATTTGCACCACTGAGGGACTCCATGTTGGAGAGTCAAGAGTAATAAAGTTGGAACAATTGGCTCAGGAGCTCAACCATCCAGGCTGTGAATGCCAAGCAGAGATTTCAGGACTTTATTCTGTTGAACTCAGAAAGTCATGGGAGATGGCTGAGCTGGAGCCTTCTGTGGTAAAATCAGCATTTGATCTGGCAACTGCATGTCCACTGATTGGAGTGGACAGAGATCGGACACTCTTCAACTAGCACACCTGAGTTTAGCACTGAAAGCAGACTGAAATATCTTAGCATTGGGCCCTCTATGGACTTGCCCAAGAGCACAGGGTGCCAGGCAATCAATCACAGTTTGGAGAACTTTCCTTTCCTAACTAGAGATGGTTGCTAAGAGCAACAGTTAAAAAAAAAAAATCCAGTGTTTGAAAACAACATATGGTGATTTGTTCTAAGTGCTGTGAAAGTTAAAAACGTTTCTCATTTAATAAATGGACACGTCTCCAGTTAATAAGGGGGACCCTGGTGGCACTGTGGTTAAGAGCTTGGCTGCTAACCCAAAGGGTGACAGTTTGAATCCACCAGCTGCTGTTTGGAAAAGTTGTGGGGCAGAGGGTCACTAAGAGTGAGAATCTACTTGACGGCAACGGGTTTGGTTTTTTTGGTTTGTAGTGTTTGCGGGGCAGTACATTCGCTCTTATACACTCACCCTTCTGTTCCCAATAGCTTATTGCATTGTATATACTTAAGCCTTTCAGCAGTAACAATATAGATAACATTTTTCACTGATGGACGTTTTTTCACCATAAGTGATAGTATCTTCTTCAGTAGATCATGTCTATGATAAAGTGTCTTCTATGTAATTCCTTTGGGTCCTTTGTTTCAATTGCAACATTGGATTGCTAATGGAAATTTTATCATTCTGTAATCACCTGGTGATTATGAGAGTATCAGCAGACCATTTTGTTAATGTAAAGTGGAATTTCTGTAAGGATTTGAGTACTTTCATTTAACTACACTCTTAAAAAATCCAGAAATTGGGGCATTTTGAACTCCCGGTTCAAAGAACCACTGTTCTGTAAATATCTTACCACTTTACTTATGCTTATTTCAACATTATTTGACGAAGAACTGTAGTTCTTATGAATGGATATTACTGTTTGCATGCTATTTTA
Organism: Trichechus manatus latirostris; assembly: GCF_000243295.1. Taxonomy (NCBI): domain Eukaryota; kingdom Metazoa; phylum Chordata; class Mammalia; order Sirenia; family Trichechidae; genus Trichechus; species Trichechus manatus. The sequence continues at coordinate 6,091,515 of NW_004444095.1, read as the reverse complement.
TCTTTCATTTCATCTATCTAAGGATATCTCTGATTTCTGAGTGAAATTTAAAATGTTCATTTTGTAATAGTTTGTTAAATTGAAGAACATTCAGTACATGTTTGGGAGATTGTGATGGCCTTTTAATAGTCTTAAAACTAATATGGTGTTAATGTTTTAAAATTGTATGCGGTTGAGTTCTTTCAAATGTGTGCAATTTTCAGTTTCATTGAACCAGAAAGTAGTAATTATTAATAAAGAGCTTTGCATTTTTCCTGGAGGTTCCAAATTAGTTTAGCATTAAATATTGATCATTGGTTTTGCAAGAGTGGAATGCACATGGACAATAGAAATGGCATAATCTGACATTTTTATAATATATTTAGGTTGTGTTATTTCAAGAATGTGACTTTCAGTCAATATGTACAAGTAGTGATTAGTGTGAAGTGCAGCACTGAATTCAGAGAAATGCCAAGCAGGCAAAACAAATTTGAGAACAGAAAAGCAAATCATTCTCAACAGTTTAGCAGTGTGGTTCAATAAACTGTGAGGAACCAAGGCCATAACCATATGTACTGGGAAATGGAGGGTATAAAGATTGACCAACAGCCAGACCACATTCTCCCTCTCATATTCATACCTACCTAGCACCAGTGCCCACCAGGAACATACCTATGTTTGAACAAGTTTGATTTAATTCTCACTGCAAGGCGGAAGGCCACATACCATGGGAAACCATGGGACTTCTCACAGTAAAAGGGTGTTAGAAAAGATTTATTACAGGATTTGGGTATTGGTTGGGTGATTTGGTGAAGAGTTCAACGTAGCGAAAGTTTGCCTTGATTCGATGCTGTCAGAAACAGCTGTAATTCTATCATTGCGTATCTTAATAAATCTTATCTAGAGGGTGGAAAGACTACAGTGAGGCTAAATCTATAATTGTTAAAGAAGCAGCAGTCATTTATATTAGCCAGGAAAAGGAGAAGTTTGGTATTTTGCAGTTTACACAATGAGATTTTTTTATCTGTGTTCAGACATAATTAGGAAGTGGTCTTGTTTTGTCTCACTTCATCACAGTGGCGGGATGTCCTTGTATAATGTTGGTGTACTATAAGATTGGTTACATCCAATAACAGAATATAAAGTGGCCTAGCTGTATCTGTGAGATAGGCCTACTCCTATCAACACCAAAAAATAAAAAATTAAAAAAATAAAAAATGTTGCAGTCTAGTTGATTCCAACTCATGGCGACCCCATGTGTTTCAGAATAGAAATGCACTCCATAGGGTTTTGTGGAAGCGGTTTACCAGGTCTTTCTTCTAAGGTGCCTCTGGCTGGGTTTGAACCGCCGGCTTCTCAGTTAGTAAATTAGTAGTCCAGAGCTTAACCAATTGCATCACCCAGGGACTGCTATCAACACTAAAGCCTAACTGCTAGTACCAAGCAATCTCCCAGATGTCAGCAACTGTTTTTTCTCTTTCTCACCAAAATCACCAAATACAATATATTAATAATTATGCTTAAAATGTGATTTCATTTGAATGAATCATTAGGACTTGAAAGAAATTAAAAATTACTTCATTAATTACTACTAACATTTGTAAATAGATGACAGCATATATTTTTTAGAGCAGCAATTAACAGTCATTATCCTTTGAGATTTACCAAGACTTAATGATCAATACTAAATTCTGTCTACTAACAATGTACGACTTAATTCTTTTCCCATGAGAACGATAGGGAATTTGATAAAGTAATCAGGTATTGACTGATCTGACCCAATGCTGAGTTAGTATTAACTGACTCGGTATTGACTGAGGTCTTAAAGGTCAAGTACCAAGAAATCAGTGCCAGTTTCATTAAGGATATACAAGATTGATGCAGAGGGAGAACTTTTTTTTTTTGGAGAGAGAAGACATGTCAGTCCTGAATTTGTTGACTTTGTTGAATGCTCTTCAATTGATTAATACTGTGTTCCTTTTATTTTATTCCAAAGTATTTATAGTCTAAAATGACTTTTTCCCTTAACTAATTGATAGCTATTTGTGTTCTTTCCATTTGGAGGCTAGTACAAATAATATGAACATTTACATACAGATCTATTTATGGACATATGTTTCCTTTTTCTGAGGTAAATACTTAAGAATGGAATAGCTAAGTCATATGGTAAGTGTAGCTTTTAATAGCTTTGTTGAGTTATAATTACCGTACCATAAAAGTCACCCATTTAATGTGTACCATTTAATAGTTTTCGGTATATTGATAGAGTTGTGAAACCATCATCACCATCTATTTTAGAACATTTTCATCACCTCTTAATAGATATGGGGTATATCCATTAGCCGGCACTTCCCATTCCCCCAGCTCTAGGAAAACACTAATCTACATTTGGTCACTATGGATTTACCTATTCTGGACATTACATATAAATAAAATCATGCAATATACGATATTTTGTGAACAGCTTCTTTCACTTAGCATAATTTTTTAACGGTTCATTCATGCGGTAACAACTATCACTATTCCATTCTTCCTGATTGCCAAATAATGTTCCATTGTATGGCTATACCACATTTGTTTATCTGATGGGAAGTTGGAATGTTTTCAATTATTTTTCCCTTCAATTTTTTTTCTGTTGTACTTCAGGTGAAGGCTTACAGAACAAGTAGTTTCTCAATAAACAGTAGTGCACATATTGTTTTATGACATTGGTTAGCAACCCCACAACATGTCAACTCTCTAACTTCTCAACCTTTTTTTTTTTGGTGAAAATGCACATAGTCAAAGTTACACCATTTCAAAAATTTCTACATGCACAGTTCAGCGACATTGACTACGCTCTTCCAGTTGTGCTGTTTTCTCACTTAAGATGAAGGCTTACAGAACAAAATAGTTTC
>NW_004444095.1:6051621-6081917 GCF_000243295.1 Trichechus manatus latirostris | reverse complement strand
GCGGCAGCCCAGACCGGGAAGCAGCTCCACACTCGAACGGAGCTCCACAGCCCCTCAGGAAGAAGCAAAGATGGCGCACGGCTCCAGGTGTTGGAGCAAAAGGAGGGGGAGGTGGTAGGAATTAAGGAAGAAATCAAAAGAAGTAGGAAAAAAAAGCAACACTAGCAGCCAACAAATGGCACTCAGAGAGCCAGCTAGTGTGGGCTGGTGGAATCCAAGCAGCCGGGGTTTCTAGGACAAGAGACTGTGTCCGCGGGAAGCAGAGGTGGCGGAGTGTGGGTGAAGAAGTGTAGGGAGTGGGAAAGCGTGTATCACAAACTACCGGAGCTCTGGAGCCCCTCAGGAAGAAGCAAAGATGGCGCACGGAGCCAGGTATTTGAGTGAAAGGAGGGGGAGGTGGTGAGATGTAAGGAAGAAATCAAAAGAAGCGGAAAAAAGCAACACCAGCAGACAACAAATGGCACTCAGAGAGTCGGCCCATTCTTGTGTGTGGAATCCAAGCAGCTGGTGTTTCCCAGTCAAGAGATTGTGGTTGCGGGAAGCAGAGGAGGCCGAGTGAGGGTGAAGCAGAGTGGGGGGTGGGAAAGCATACGTCGCAAATTACCGGTTGTTTTGTCTCCCCTGGACGCTCCGTGAGGCTGCTTTCTCGTACTCCCTGTTTGCTGGTTTCCGATAGGAGTCCAAGATGGTGGATCCGCGCTGCGTTAGCTTGTAGGGAACCTCTGCATGAATCTCTCCTCGCTCTCCGTTCTCTGTCAGTTTTCTCACTCCATTTGGTGCTTGGCTGAGTTCTTTCTCTCTTCATTTGATGTTTTAGTGTTTCAGGATTGTTATATTCTGTGTTCGGCTTAGTTTTTCAGATCTTTGCTGTGGAGGGACGGCGTGGTGCTTCTGCCTAGAGCGCCATTTTGCTGAACTCTGGAATGTTTTCAATTTTTGGCTATTATAGATAATTCTACTGTGAACATTAATCTAAATGTTTTGTATACATATACTTTCGTTTTTCTTTAGTATTCCATACGAGTGTAACTGCTAATTCATATGATAACTGCATGTTTAACTGAATTTTGAGGGACTTTCAAATTGCTTTCCAAAGTGACTGCACCATTTTACATTCCTACCATCAATGTATAAACATACCGATGTCTACACATCTTTGTCAACACTTGTTATTGTCTGTTCTTTTGATTATAGTCATTCTGGTGGATATGAAGTGGTATCTCACTTTGGTTTTATTTGCATTTCCCTAATGACTAATAGGAACCCTGGTGGCATAGTGGTTAAGTGTTCGGCTGCTAACCAAAAATGTTGGCAGTTCAAATCCACCAGCTGCTCCTTGGAGACCCTATGGGGCAGTTCTACCTTGTCCTATAAGATCGCTGTGAGTTGGAATCAAGTCGATGGCAACAAGTTTGTCTTTTTTGGTTTAATGACTAAAAATCAAGGGTAGTGGTGCTTCAGTGGTAGAATTCTCACCTTCCTTGTGGGAGATCCTGGTTCAATTCCTGGCCAATGCACCACTCATCTCTTAGTGGAGGCTTGCGTGTTGTTATGATGTTGTGATGCTGAACAGGTTTCAGCAGAGCTTCCACCAAGATGGACTAAGAAGAGAAACCTGTGAATCTACTTCCAAAAATCAGCCAGTGAAAACCCTATGGATAACAATGGTCCGATCTGCAACTGATTATGGGGATGGCTCAGGACTGGACAATATGCCATACTATTACTGAGAATCAGCAATTTGGAAGTACAAAATAAAGGGAGCTTTGTAATAGACTTATGACTAAGAAGTCATTTTGTAACTGGAAAAAATCTCAGGATCAGAAAAGAATACCGTACTTACCATACTGTAACATATATAGAAATTCTACCAAGTATTATATATGTAACTTCAGTATCATGAGGTTGATCTTACAGATATTTAGAGTCTCACATATTTTCATAATTCAATTAACCTTAGAAACAAGATGATCTCTGATTTAAAGTATATATTATATTGAATTTCAAAAGTGTTTTAAAATGCAGTTCAAAAATTTACTATGCTATCTTTTATGTATATAGGTATAAAAATTCTAAAAAAAATACTAGCTAATAGAATCTAGCAATATATAAAAAGGATTATACATAATGACCAAGTGAGATTTATCCTAGGAATGCAAGATTCGTTAAATATGCAAATATTAATCAATGTGATCTACCATATTAATAGAATAAATTTTTTTAAATGAACATGTTGTTGTTGTGTGCTGTTGAGTAGATTTTGATTCATAGCGACCCTATAGGACAGAGAAGAACTGCCCTATAGGGTTTCCTATACTGTAATCTTTACAAGAGCAGATCTCCAGGTCTTTTCTCCTAAAGAGCAGCTGATGGGTTCCAACACTGACCTTTTGATTAGCAGCCGAGCGCTTAACTATTGCACCACCAGGGCTCCTTTTGATGAACGTGGCCATAGAAAAATCAACTAACCCAATTGAAAAATTTGAAAAGACTTTTCTACAAATAAGTTAAGCAAATGACCAATAAGCACATGAAAAGATGCTCAACCTAATCAGTTATTAGGGAAATGCAAAACAAAACCACACTGACTTGGATGATTAAATTATAAACAAACAAAAAAAAAACAGATTATAACATGCATTGGCATTAATATGTAGAAACTGGAACCCTCAAGCATTGCTGGAATTGTAGAATGGTGCAATCACTTTGGAAAACATTTGGCAGTTCCTCTAAATGTTAAAAATAGATTTTCCATATGACTCAGCAGTTTCACTCATTGGTATATATCCTAGATCATTGAAAATGTACATCCACACAAAAACTTATACAAAGATGTTCATAGCAGCATTATTCATAATAGACAAAAAGTGGAAACATCCCAAATGTCCATCAACTGATGAATGGATAAACAAAATGTGGTATATCTGTACAATGGAATAGTTTAATTTGGCAATAAAAATAATGATGTTACTGATACATACCACTACGTGGATGAACCTTGAAAGATTACGCTAAGTAAAAGAAGCCAGTCATAAAAGGCCACACATTGCATGATTTCTTTTCTACAAAATGTCCAGAATAGACAAATCCATAGTGACAGAAAGATTAGTGTTTTCCAGGGCTTCAGGGAGGAAGAAACTGGGAGTGATAACTAAAGAGTATAAGTTTTATTTTTGTGGTGATGAAAATATTCTAAAATTAGATAGTGGTGATAGTTGCACAACTCTGTAAATATACTAAACAGTGAATTTGACAATTTAAATGGGCAGCATCATGATAAATGGAGAAAAGATTGACTTCAAGATTTCATGTTACTTGGATCCACAATCAATGCTCATGGAAGCAACAGTCAGGAAATCAAATGACATATTGCATTGGGCAACTCTGCTGCAAAAGACCTCTTTAAAGTGTTGAAAAGCCTAGAACTAGTACATGAGTTTATCAGCGTCGCAGAATATATGATCAGTATACAAAAACAAATTCTACTGCTATATACTAGCAGTATTGTCGGGAGGACAGTCTGCCTCTATGTCTCCCATCAGGTCTGCCTAAGCAGAGGCCTTGAGCCCAGAACATTCTCTGATAAGGAGGCTGGGAATTTGTTCTCTCCCTCCCAGTTCTTTTTCCTTGTCAGAGAAGCCTTGCTGTCTGTTCTGGGCACACAGTAACTTTCTCTGTCTTTTTCACACGTACAAACACCATATGGCACCTGGCCAACTGTACTTCTATATCTGTTCCCAGAGGGGAGGGAATGGGGTCTCTTAGTTTGCGTCACAGGAAGAGCCGTGCACAGAGCAATTGTCTGGAACCAGCTGTGAGGAGTGACTTGCTGGCCACGGGAGACCAGTGGCCACTATTGAAGCTGATTTTGCTCTGTCTCCTCTTCTGTGAGTAAAGCGTTATCCCGTGCACTAGCAGTAGTGTGAGTGGTTTATGTCTTTTGTTGGTATGACGTGTGTGTGTGTGTGTGTGTGTGTGTGTGTACACAAACCACTTCTACCCCTAGGGGAGGGGCTGAAATAGGACATGATTATCAAGTAGAAAACCCCAAAGAATCTACAAAGAAAACCTAGAACTAGTTCATGAGCTTCTCAAGGTTGCAGAATATATGATCAGTATGCAAAAACAAAAAACAAATTCTACTTCTATATACTAGCAGTAAACAGTAGTAATTAAAAATTTAAAAACTACCATTTAAACAATAGCACCAAAAAATGAAATACTTAAGTCTAAACCTAACAAAATATGTTCAAGATATATGTGCTAAAGATTGCAAACCAAATGATGAAAACAAAGAAAAACTAAATTAAATGGAGAGATATGTATCATGCGTATCACATGTCCCATAAATTCCTTGTATGCAGAATACAGAAAGAACTCTCAAAACTCAACAAGAATACAAACAACCCAATTTAAAAAGTAAAGATCTGAACACATACTTCACGAAAGAAGATAGATGGATGGCAAATAAGCAGATGAAGCTTGCTCAGTTTAGTTAATATATGGTCCAGCAATCCCATTGCTAGCTATTTACCCAAGACAAATTACAAGTAACAGTCATAATAAGACATGTATGCAAACGTTTTATAGCAGCTTTGTTTATAATTGACCAAAAGTGAATGGATAAATATTCTGTGGGGCATTCATGCAATACAATACTACTCAGCAATAAAAATACAGAAATTTTCACTTTTTGTTTCAGTCTCAAGGTAGTAATCATTTCTGTAATGGAGAATTCCTTTTATTATTCTTCCATCTTATATTGTGTTTTATAGGTCAAATAATCCTGTTTTCCATAAGCCATAAATTTCCAACCCTTCTACGTACTTATTTTACATGTGGGGAAATTTCTGCAACAAAGAAACTGTCCCTTAAGATTTTAGAGTAACCCTATGTCTTTTGAGCTCCTTTTCAATGTTAATGATCATTGATGAAACATTTTAATTCCAAGCTATTCAACACAATGAGTCATTTTTAAATATTGAAGGTCTCTTCCATTATATCACATGGGAGTGCACTTTTCAGTGTTTCAAATAGAAACAGAGGAGATGGCTCTCAGTTAGTTACCTATAAAACCTTGCAGATAACTTCATGGTATTACCTTTCTAAGGTGTTATACTATTTAAATTTTGTTTTCATTTCTAAACAAATATGCTTTTTGTTTTCCAAGCTCAGGTACAGTTTCTCTTTGACTATTGCTCAAATTTCCATATCTTTTTAGAAAAATAAATCATATTATTACATTTACCCTCCCTCTTTTTTGGAACAGGCATTATTCCCCCTGAGAGGTGGATAATAAATTTTGACAAAGACCTTTTAGATGGCCTTGTTTTTGCAACACAGATGGCAGCCTATTGCCCGTTTTTGGTAAGAGCCACTTTTATACGGAATAGTCTCCTACTATTTGTGACAACTTTTAATTAAAATTTGAAGTAGATTTTCTTTAAACTGCTTATTTTAAATTTCTTAATATTATTAAGTCTAATACCTGAACCTGAATGATTAGTATTGCCTTTTTGTTTATTCTTGCATTTTGGGTGCAATGATCTAATACTACCAAACATTAATATTTAAAGATTGTTTTGCTGAACTACAAAGAACACACACACAAACAGCAAATTTTTCTTCGATTACTAAAAGGTTTGATTATTCTTTTTTTCCAGATTGATTCTCATTTCGTACATATGTACACACAACCAAAGAGCCCTGAACAATATCTGCACAATTGCCTGATTATTGTGAATGTTCTTCGTGAAATTGGATTTGACATGGACATACAAGTGGGTGCCTTTATATTATGCATCCTATAAACATTTGTGTTTCCTCTGTTAGTTTACTTCTGCATAATAGTGCTTTCTTCATAAATTTTAAGTGTGAATTGAAACAGACTTTTCATGGGATATTGCTAAAGTGTAGAGATTGAAATATGGCTCTACAGGAGAAAAGTAGGGTGCAGAACTCAAATTCTAGTAAAAAGACTAGATTTAATGGTCTGACTGAGACTGGAGGAACCCCAGAAAGCATGGCCTCTGGACTCTCTGTCAACCCAGCACTAAAACCATTCCTGAGGTCAACTCTTCAGTCAAAGATTAGACTGGACTATGGGACATAAAATGATACTCGTGAATAGTGTGCTTCTTAGCTCAAGTAGATACATGAGACTAAATGGGCAGCTCCTGCCTGGAGGTGAGATGAGAAGGCAGAGAGGGTCAGGAGCTGGTTGAATGGACACAGGGAAATCTGGGGTGGAGTGGAGGTGTGTGCTTTCACAGTATAGGGAGAGCAATTAGTGTCACATAACAATATATGTATAAATTTTTATATGAGATACTAACTTGAATTGTACACTTTCTCTTAAAGTACAACAATAAAATTAAATTAAATTAAAAAAAAGAAATATGGCTCTATAGAAATCTACTAGATTTAAAAACTGTGTAATTATGTATACCCTACTGTGTATAATAAAAAAGTAATCCTAGTGAGAGGTTTGGGTTAGAAAAAAATAGACTAGGCATATGTTGGGTTCCTGGATATCACCATAAAAAGTCAAGAGCTTACCATGTGGGCATTACAGGTATAAAGGTGTTTACTCTTAAAACAGTGGTCAGGAAGATTGGGATGAAAGGGAGTGGAGATAGTAACAGAATAATGAAGATGCTATTTTAATTGTTCAAGTAGGAAAGTAATAACTATCTCTACTGAGATCATTGCAGTGGGGACTGAAAGTAATGGGCTGATGTAGGAAAAATCAGGATGTTTACTGGGACCTGGTGACCAGTTACAAAAGAAAGACACAGGAGAAGGGCCATTAAAACTAACTCTAGGTTTTCAAGCTTGTTATTCAGAGAGATTTACAATGATAGTGTTCAAATATGACTTGGTATATGATGGGTCCTTCTACTTGTTGGAGAAATGGTAGTTCATAATTGCTTACTTTTTTCCTTGCCTTAAACTAACTTCCATATTGGCATCACTTTGTCCCAGGCCTAGAATTTACATTCTTCATGTTGGTTGAGTTGAAGAGTAACTTTAATGATTTTGGTCAGACTATTACTTTATAGTAGTAGAGATTTCAGGAGAAACAATAATAAAAGATTTTGGTTTGGAAAAATAGCCACATTACAATTCCCATTAATTCCACAAATTATTGACCCTTCTCTGTGAAAGACACTGGATAGGACCTGAAAGGTAACATATATGATTAACCCACACTCATGCCTTCAAATATCTTACAAACTAATAAAGTCAAATACGTGAAAAGAGGACTGATGCAAGGCAGATGGTGAATGCCACAATAGACATAGAAACAGTGTGTTATGGGATGCAAAGGGACAAGAAGACACTCTGATAAAGGAACCAGGAAGTATTGCGTGGTCCAGTTAGTGTTTACGTGGGACCTTGAGAGTTAGGTAGGTGTTCACAAGAAACCTAAAATATCTTTGTTTAAAAAATATAATTCATCATACTTTGTGATTCTCTCCTTTGCTTTTTAGTTTTCTCAGATATATTGACTTCAGATATTTTTATTTTATTCTGTAGCCAAAAAATAGTAATTTGTTTAGTAAAAATATAAAGATGATGTCCAAGATTAGATGCATGGACAAATTGGCAGTTAACTTAGCAGACAATTACCAAACTTTTACTAGCCAGTTCCAATGCCCTTTTTTTATCATCAAAGATTTACTAACGACTTTAAATGGTAGAGTGATTTTGAAAATGACACCCTTAATTAACTTCCCCATGGTTAATTAATAATGATGCTTAATGTTGGCCTACATTTATATACTGTGCAATTCAGCAGTATACTTGTTTATTAATGTTTACATTTCTTCTTTCTTAATGTCTTCCATTGCAACTGAAGAATCAGCTGAAACAATTGCTGTATCAATGTTGTGTCCTGTTGTAGAACCCTAGCCCCTGGAATATACAGTTAATATATATTCTTTTCATGGCATGCTTTTTTATTTAAAGCAAAAAGTTGTGGGACCTTTTTTGACACAGTCTAGAATGTATGTTTTATTCCCTCATGCAGTGAAACAGATATAAAAATAAATGTAATGAATATTTATGGATGTTGTACTATGCATAATAAGCTGAGTAATGAAGAGAGCTAAGGGTGAATAGATAATCTAATTTACCCTTACTTTTTTGTTTGTTTGTTTGTTTTTGTATTTGTCACCTAGAATTCTTTTAGCCTTAAATAACAGAATACATGAGTAGAAGTGGTTTAAAATTAAGGAAATTTAATATTTTACATAGATGGAATTAGGTGGTGAAAGGTTTCTCAACAAAGTTATCAGAGTTTCATTTTTGCTCAGCCATTCTTAGCCTGGTGGCTTTATTTTAGGCATGTACACTCACAGCCCTAAAATGGCTGCTGAAGTTCTCACATAACACCTTCATTCAGCTAGCTATTCCTGAGGCTAGTTTAGTGTCATCCCTCCTTGTGTTTCTCTTTTCCCAGGAAGCAAACCTTTCCCAATAGCCCTACAGCAGATTTCCATCGCAGCTCATTGACCAAAATTGCATCTCATGCTTTTGGCTAAACCAATCTTTGGTAAAGGGAATGAAACACCCACAAAAGTGGAATTCTTAGTAAAGAATAAAGGAGAAAGTGGCAATTGGGAAGGCAATCAGCATCATCCTCTCTAGGATTATAGTATGTCAGTGGATATTGCTAATTATAGTTGGGATCTGCTGTGAAAGATGGTGATATATAAAGTCTTTCATATATATGTTTTTTATATATGAAGTCAGAGCATATTAAATTCACCATTGAGTGCAGGATCATCTCACCTTTTCTTGTTACTGATAAGGAAATTGAGACCTAGGGAGCCCAATTCATTTAGTCCTGTAAGTAGCAGGACATGAATCTAGTTCACCAGATTTCTACCCCAGCATTCTTTCTATTATGGGATTTTTATTCTTATTTTGTTGTTGTTTAATTCCTGTCTTCTACTAGTCCAGTAGGAAAACACTAACTTAAAAAATGAAGCCCAATAAATCAAAGTTCTTCTTTCTGTTTTGGTTAGATGTATATTGAGAATGATTATGATGTTGAAAGATGTTTCACATGAAACTTTTTTAAAGACACCTGACTGATTTTAAAAACACTTAGCTTTTTAAACTAAGGAGTGACCCAAGTGTAATTTATTTTCATTGAAATGTATCATAAGGAAAGTTCTGAATACTCTTTTGTTTGAAGAGTTTTGTCTGGTTTCATACTGAATTGTCATAAATATCAAATATATTTTCCTTTGAGATAAACATTTTTTCATTTACCAAATTACTACATTGTCATCTTATTATATGTTTTTCAAAGAATAGTTTTTGAAACAAGTTGTTACCTATATTATTTTAATTCATATTCACTAAAAAAAGGCTCTAAAGACTTTTATTGACCCCAGACTTAAGTCCAGAATGTTCTTTCCCTAGTGCTCCTCCTTCTCCCAACAAATATATCTTCTATCACCTGAAACTACCCTCTTCAGTTCAGACCCATAGGCTGTCCCATCACACAGGGACCAGCAGGCCCAGATTCTTCACTTTGAGATTTACCTGCTTAAGGTTGAAAAGTGAATCTGAGAATCAAACTCTGTAATTCATTTTGATTTTGTTCTTCTCTGAAATAACTTTACTATGTCTATTTCCTAATATTTTCTCTATTGAAGAAATGGGAGGCAACAGAAAGAATACTAATGAGAAACTTTGGGGGCCAGGTGTTTTTCACAATTTTCCTCAAATTTTACTTGCAGGCAGCTTTCTACCCTGCTGAGGCAGGGCAGCTCCCGTATTCTTTACAAACAATACCCTCCCTAGGCACCTTCATTGGCAAGCCTAGTTGCCCAAACAAGAAAGAATAAACCCTTTCCTTCTTCCAAAGAAGAAGAAGAGGGTATGAGGAAGTATGGATTAGTGAATTATATAGAGGCTGTCATTATTCCCTGGTAACTGCTGCCAAATTTCACAGTTAAATGTATTAGTTCCACATAACATACTAGATCTCCTATGCTCTGACACTATTCGTGTTTCTGAGGCCAAACCCAAATCATTTTCAGTTGCTAGCTTGAGTATGTACCATTAAGACAGGCAGATATTCATTTCATGGAAGTGCAGAGAGCCCCCTGTACATTCATAATAACGGAGTTGCTGGATTATTAGTGGTGGTCTGTACGTCTTTTGATCTGCCTCACAGAAATCCGAATACTTCCTTAATATGAATCTCCCCCACTCCAGTACCTCCACCCTTTTCTAAGAGATCTTAGGCATAACATTAACTGATAGAAAGAACCCTTCCCTTTTCTGCTCCTGGCTCTACTTTTTGACTCCAAATTACATTTCAGTTGTGTTTATTTTCTCTGCTGTTATTCTTCTGTAATGTTGGATTTTATCTCAAATCTATTCCAACCACCATCACTAATTTATGTTATTTATCACTACAGTTACATTTTCTTACTTCTTATAAATTTGTCTGTCCTGGGAAAAGTACCCCTCCCTACCAACCTTGCCTACTCTGCCTAAATTGTTGCTCTTGTCATGTATTCCTTGTTCAGAAACCAAGTCTCTCACTCTGGCATCCAACTCCTCCACACTTGGCCCCAGAACTTCTTAGTCTTATCACCTACTACTTGCCTCCTCTTATCTTATGAAAAATACAAATTTCACTTCTTTCCTGAATAAACACTATTCATATTCATTTCCTTGCCTTATAGTGCTTTGCCTTTCTGATAGAATACATTCTTTTCCTCACCCAAAACACAACCTATTTAAAATCCTAGCATTCTTCATGGCACAGCTCAAGTGCCACCTCCTGTGGTTTTTCTTCTACTGCTTTATATGCTACTTTAAGGCAGGGATGATGTACATAGTATTTTCTCTGAGCTCTGACTAGCTTTTATGGGGTCTTTGAGGCCGTGAGATCAGTTTTCTACTTAAAACACATCTAATTAATTTTTTAACTCTTAGGCCAGTATCTTCTCATTCACCTCAATATGCTGTAGGTTATTTTTGTGTTTTGGTGTCATTGCCAATCAGTAATGTTTTAAAATAATTCAATAATCGATATACTATGTTTTACCTCTTTTTATGTATTTTAATTTATCAGTATATGCTCTAATTTGTATTTCTCTTCTTTGAAACTAGGCCACTGACATCTTTGACCCAAATCCAATTCTGATGCTCATGCTTTGTGTCTACATGTATGAAAGACTTCCTACATACCTCCCCAAGAAGGTGGTGCCCTTTCATTGTAGTCTGCATGACACTGTGCTAAGACAGGTATGGAGACCTTTGGGGCCAACATACATGTGGAGTTAAGCACTTAAGAGAAGTTTTAGATATTTCTTTCACAACCCAAAATTAAGAGTCCCTGGGTGGTACAGACAGTTAAGCACTCAGCTATCAACTGAAAGGTTGGCAGTTCAAATCCATGCAGAGGCACTTCAGAAGAAAGGCCTGGCAATCTACTTCTAAAAGTCATGGCCATTGAAAACCCTGTGGAGCACAGTTCTACTCTAAAGCACATAGGGTCACCATGAGTCAGAATCTACTTGATAACAACTGGTTTGGTTTTTGATTTGAGCAATAGGATGCTTGTATAGCCACAATAATGGATTCAAACATACTAATGATCATGAAGATGGCACAGAACCAGGCAATGTTTTGTACTGTTATACATAAGGTCGCCATGTGAAAGCTAACTCAAAGACAACTAACAACATCTGTTTATCTATGTATCTGTTCAGCCCTGGTGACACAGGTTAAGCGCTGGGCTATTAATTGAAAGGTTAGCTGCTCTGTGGGAGAAAGACATGGCAATCTGTTTCTATAAAGATTACAGCCTTGGAAATCCTATTGTGCAGTTCTACTCTGCACTGTAGGGTCACTATGAGTCGGAATTGACTTGACGGCACAAAACAACAACATCTGTCTGTCTGTCTGTCTATCTAGCTATCTATCCAATCAGCCTTAGCAAAGGTTGTTACTTCTAAGCCTAAGGTCTAGAAAAGTGAAAGGAATAGCTTTTGGTCCATAATAATCACCACCTGCAATGAAAATGATTACCCCTGCTTTCACATTCATGAAATTAATGGGATTTGGGAAGGTGGAGAGTGAAAGTTAAGCTCTTTTGAAGGGCCAGTCCTCCCAGGCCACTTGAGATCAATTTCATTCACGAAAGGACTGACACTGTAAGTGGAAACTTATTATTTGAATGTTCTCAGCTTTCCTTTAGGTAGCGGTTTACACACACCCAGATGGATTTTGTTCAAAGAGGATGTAGAAAGGGAGGTAATAATGAAAAGTGCTCCAGGTCCACCTAATTCCCACAGAATGTTTTTATATATTGAAGCCACTAAATGCGTAACAGTGTGTTATTTACTTTTCAGAAAAAATTGAAAACCAAATTTCTGAGTCCTGTGCCTAATAACATTTCTATATAAATATGTCCATGTTTGTAAGTTTTCTCTTTGGTGGGGAAATATCTTGTCAGGTACATTGTTTTTCAAACCATTTTTTCTTATTAACACTTATTAAATATTTTCTGGCAATTTTAAATAGCTTATATGTAGACAAGACTGTTCCTGCTGCTAGTTTTCATAGCCTTGCACCACATCTATAGGTCTCTCCATGCTTCTTTCTCAACACTATAAGTTGACATGATCATATCTGTGTAATAGGCAATTTACCCTTCAGTCACATTTATGTTTATTCCTTTTCCTCAGGCTGTTGTTATATATTCCTGCTCATATTTTTTGAGGGGGATAAGTTTATACTTTCAGTGCAAAGCTTGCCCATATTTGGTTCAAAAATTATGTTCTAGTGATCTGTAATTGGTAATTGTGACCTCTTTGATAAAATAACTTTGTAGCCTCTGTGACAGTCTGACTAATGGCGGATAAGGATTCAGTTAAGAATTGAGAAAATCTCAGGTTCTTGTCTCAAAGTATAAAGGGCTCAGTTTAAAGAAAGGAAAGCATCTCTATTATGATTTTTTGTTAGAAAATATTGAGGCATTATCCCTTTTATTTAATTTTATATCTTTCCATTTTTGTTAGTAAACTCGTTGCCGTTGAGTGTCATAGAGGACACGGTGAAACTGCCCCCTAGGGTTTCCAAGGAGTGGCTGGTAGATTCGAACTGCTAAACTTTTGGTTAGCAACTGAGCTCTTAATCACTGTGCCACCACTAAGAGATACATAAAATTTTGGAACCGGCAGAAAACATAGCGATCAAATAGTGCAGTGACATTTTTCTGACACTCTTTTGTTTTTGAAGCAACTGAATTTTCTTTTTATTAAGTTTGAAACAAAATTTACAGTTGACCACAGATGAATTCACCACCTTTTTTGTCATAGATTTAATGAGACTGAATGGTTTCCCTAAGGTCTCAGGGCTGGTTATGATTATGGGAGTTCCAGGACTTTAACCAATAACAGTTTGTAGTGAATCTACTATGATTTCAACATTTCCTTCCATAAAATGGAAATTCACTCTCTCGGACTTAAAATCACCAGATCTCTTAAGAGACACTGGAGTTCTTGGGTAGTGCAAATGGTTAATGCACTCAGCTACTAACCGAAAGTTTGGAGATTTGAGTTCACCCAGAGGCACCTCGGAAGAAAGGCCTGGTGATCTACTTCCAAAAAAATCAGCCATTGAAAACTCTATCTAGCATAGTTCTATTTTGACACACATGGGACCACTATGAGTTGGAATCAACTCGACAGCAACTAGTTTTTCTTAATGAACACCAGAAATACATCCATACATACATAAATTTAAAGAAAAAGAAAACCTACTAGGCTGATCTTGCTTCCATTATAATTGGTATCTATAAGTTGGCGAGCAGCCTGAGATTCCCAAATCTTTGAGGAAGCTGAAGGCAGGAACTCTTTAGCAACAACATGCTTGTTCTGATAGTTACCAAAATTGCCATTGAACTATAAAAGTAGTTAATTTAATCTTTCAGTACATCTCTACCATACTGCCCACGATTTATTATAACCACACATCGCATTAGTTTTTTAGGCATCACCTATCCATGACTACAATTTCTAGACTTTCTAAATTCCAGGCACCTTTTCTTCACTCTACATCATCCAATCTTCTCTCTTTTTCCAGGTTTTTTCCCTCCTCTGACTCAGTACTTTCCATAATACCCTTGAATTTTTCCTGTTATATGTGTTTTAATCTCCATTATATTTTACATAAACACCTGTAGTCTCAAATTTTTCAAGAAACTCTCACTAGAAATGAAGTAGCCCATTCTCTAATATTCTCTATATCTCTGGCTCGGGATGGAAGGGACAAGGGATAGGACAGCCAATCACTAGCAAAACGACTGCTTCTAGACCTGACCACCATCATCTCCAGCCTAGACTTTTGTTTTTAAACCTACACTCCTTATGATACTTTCTCCATAAACCATCTATAGTAGTATCCTTTCTGTGAATCAGATTATGTACGTTCTCTGTTTAAAATCCTCCAATGGTTTCCCTATGCAATAAGAATAAAATCAAAGTTGAAGTTGCTAATTTTGACCTTCAAACCTTTGATGGTCACATGCTTTTTCATCTGCCATCTCCTTGCTGGAAACTGTCTTTGATAAAAAGAAGAACTGTTACGCTTCTATAATTTTTAAACTCATGATCGCATTTCATACCTTCTTCCATAGGTTCTACTGAAAAATTCAAGCTTGAAAAACTTAGTGTATAATGCTACAATTATTGGAAGAGATGCTGCTGACTTCTCACTCTCCCAAACAGGGAATGTTGTGACCATTTCTCCAAAGTAAGTAACTTTTTTTTTCGATTTTACTTTCTTGAACATATAAAACCTAGAAATTTAATGTTTATTATTCCTATAAAAGAGTAACTTGGATATTTTTAATTGATAGATATGTAATGAAAAGACCACTATTCAGATATAGGTATTCATGTTTTTCTGAGGTACTTTGCCCATTGTATTAAAGCAATTCTAACAATACAAAACCGCTGCTTTTTATGTATGAATTTAATTTCTTTGCATGCATGTAGGTCATAAAGATTAAAAAAATGAGTTGTTAGTTTATCTCTTATGGTTCTGTTTAGCAGAAAATTGGAACCAGTTCATGCTTCAATTTTATACACACACACACACACACACACACACACACACACACACACATATGTAGGCCAGACAAGCAAAGACATAAGGATATAATTTGGCAATTGTTTTAATTGTAATGTGTGCACACGACTAGAAGAACATGGAAGAATAAGCTCCTGAATGTTCTTGGTGAAACCAGAGAAGGGTTCACAGAAAAGACTGCATAATTCTCAATATATATGGAAAACAATTATTTACTTTTCTATATGCATTCTCTTTTGTAGACTTGAATATTATTGTTAGATGGTTCCTTAAGTGTCTCTTTAGCTAGGCGAAATAATTTCATGTTCTTTGGTTTTAACAAATAAACCAAAAACCAAACCCATTGCCTTCCAGTGGATTCCAACTCATAGCGACCTTATAGGACAGAGTAGAACTGCCCCATAGGGTTTCCAGGGAGCGGCTGGTGAATTCGAACTGCCAACCTTTTGGTTAGCAGCTGAGCTCTTAACCACTGTGCCACCAGGGCTCCTTTTACAAATTGGACTTGGAAAATATTTTGTCTTCTTTAACAAAAAGGCAATCCTGAGCTTTATCATTATCAGATATTGTATGATTTCCTACCTATGTGTACCACATAACTGCCACAGATTTTGTCCAATTCACAATTAACAGAGGTTCTTTCTGCCAGCTTCAAATTTAAATTCCCAGAGATATCATTTATATAAATAAGATTAACAGCTACACCAGCATATAAATAAATGTTTATGTCTGCATATAACTCGATGCGTAAATTTAGCTGTAACCATATAGTGACTGTCCTAAAAGTGAAAGGACAGCCTTAGAAAACCATTGTGTTTCTTTTCTTTTTTTCCTCATTATTGTCATTGAGCCATATGGGCACTGACATGGATATGTTATGTAGTTATTCTCTATCTTTTCCAACAGCCACCTTGAAGTAGCTTACAAAGTACATGTAATATCATAGAGATTTTTTTTTTAATGAGGTAGAGGCAACTGTGGTGCAGCAGTTAAGTGCACGGCTGCTAACCAAAAAGTCAGTAGTTCAAACCCACCAGCCGCTCCTTTGAGAAAGATGTGGCAGTCTGCTTCCGTAAAGATTTACAGCCTTGGGAATGCTGTGGGGGCAGTTCTCCTCTTTCCTTATAGAGTCGCTATGAGTCGGAATCGACTTGGCGGCAACTGGTTTATTTCCAAATCTACGCATCCTAAGAGAAGACAGTAGTTGTTAGTCTGCACAAGAGAATAACTGTGCTATGATATATAATGCTAACAATGGTAAAAGCCAGAGTAAAAACGAAGGTCAGATTTCCCTGAGATCTAGTACCCACAGCTGTGTCAAGGCAAGGCTGAAAGTTGCAGTCAGTGAAGCCATTGTAGGTTCATACAGTGTATTACTTATATATAAACAGTGAAAGCAAGAGTAGTCAAAGGTGCCAGATCCCCATGTCCTTTGTGCAGGACAGCACTGAAACAAAAGGGGTTTGATGACTACATCATGGATGGTAGGATGCTCTGTTGCTGAGGAGCCAATTTAATGCTGCAACTAAGCAACTGTACAGCCTGTAGCTGTACCCTAAGGTGTTCCTGGGTGGCACAAATGGTTAAGCTCTCCACTACTAGATGAAAGGTTGGCAGTTCAAACTCACCCAGAGGTGTCTTCAGAAGATAGGCCTGGACATCTGCTTCTGAAAGGTCACAGCTTTGAAAACTCGATGGAGCAGTTCTATTTTGCATACATGGGGTTGCTATGAGTCAGAATCCACTTAGTGACAACTAGCAACAACAACAACAGCAGTACCCTAAAGAGGGTGAGGCAGCAAACCTCATACCTCATCAGAATCCAGGAGGCAATGTGAAACTGTCTTCTGACAATCTCTCAGGGGAGATAATGAGAAATGAGGCAAATGAGAAATGGTCTTTTAGTTGCTCTTCATGAGCCTCCGTTCTCTTCTGTTAAGGGAAGATCACTTTCTGCCAAGACTTTTATCAGCTGCAGTTAAGCCATGTATATGTAGTCTATGTGGAGTCATGCCGGGTTACCAGGGTACCATGCACTGCAGGCTAGTAAGTAAATTTCCTCCAAGTCCATAAACTCTTTACCATTACACTATATTTTAGACTACCAAGTTAAAGATTAAGCAAGATGAGCATGTTTTCTTTAGTCCTTCTTTTAATTAACAGTTTATTTTTAATAAAAACATGCTACTAATGTATTATTTGAATTTGAGCTTTGAATGTTATTTTCAACAATGCTTTACATATTTTTTGAATTCTTATTCTTTCTTATCTTTTTCTCCATGTGAGCAAAAACCAGTGACATGACTAAGAATTTGCCTAAAGAGTAGCACAGAATGTCGTATGAATTTCACACAAAAAATGCGTATGTGATTTTCTGTGACTAGCTGTTAGAAAATCCAATGTTTGGTAGATTATGTGTACATTTGTAAGTTAACTTTATATTTTACAGGAGGGATCAAGATGTCTTAACTGGCAACAATAACTAGATAGTAGACATCCTGAGATCTGCAAAAGCCTTTTATTTTGTAGAAATGAACACATTACATAATGTAGACACTGGGCACAAGGTCTTAATAAATGCTTGTTGATTGTATTTTTAAACTGAAGTATGTTACCTTTTATTAAATAGGAACCAAATTGAAATCACTGTGAAGTTCACCAGCCGCTTTCTCCATCCGGCTGAAGCTTCACTGCTATTAATTTCAAAACCTAAGAATACAGTTGGAGGCGCTACGATGACTTTTGCTCTGAGGGGAGAAGTCCTCAATTTCAAACCTATTGTAAGTAAATGTTATCTATATTTGTATGGATTTTCTGCTCTTCTCAGGCCATGGAGTGTTGCAAACTCAGTTATAGTCTGAATTATATCTCTAGGTAGCTCTCATTCCTTGAGATCATGTGTGTGTGTAGACACCAGAAGGGCATATATTTACACGCACATGATTCTTGGCTTCTATGTCTTCCACAATGTTGCTCTAATATACTTTCTTGGAAATAAGTGTCTAATTTTATAATAGAAGTTGAAAGAAATTGTATGGAGTATTACTTTATGGTCAGCATGTTAAAATTATTTTTGTTCTTTTCATGAAGAAACCATTCACTATACACATAGAAACTCAAATGCGCTTCTGCCATGGGGACTGTGACTTAAGTTAAAGGAGTCCCTGGGCCTGTGTCTTATATTGTTTTATTTGGATTAAGCCTTATTGGCTTGTGTAGCAAAGAATACGTTTCTATTTCTGACAGGAACATTTCTCAGTTTATCTTGAATGTCCTGTGGAGCAAATCCATTATAAAGATAATGTCAAGGTTGGAATTTATTGAGAGGTGATGATGTTCCAGAAAGAGTTCTAAGTGTTTATATCTCAAAGGGTGGCGAGATGGATTTTGAAATCTGTATAAAATGATTGTATTATTATTATGGTTAATGTTTAGTAGACATTACCATATCTAAATTTTTTTTTCTACCATGGATGTATGGTAAAAGAACAAGTCAATTTGTTATGTTGCCAGATTCCCCTGTGGATTATAAAGAATTTTAGGTGGACGGGGACAAGAGTGGGAAATAGAGAAAGCGATGCTGGGAGGGTTGAATGGCGGCCAGATGAGTGAGAAGCTCCCATTGACCGAGGGGCTTATTAGATAATGACACCCAGGACAGGAAGTGGGAATTCCATTGTCACTGAGATGTGTGTTATGATCTCTTAACTGTCTCCTGAATAATTTGTGTGAGAAGGTTGAGAAGTTTAAGTGTTCATCAACACTTAAACTTCTTAAGCTTCTCTCACAAATGCTTTGAAACGCGACACAACTTTGCTACATGTGGCTAAGAGAAATGGCTGAATTTAGCTTTCATTAACCTGGTTCTGAAGAAGAAAAACCGACTCCTGAAGCCAATGTGGTCCCTGTTTATTTCCCCCATCTGCCCTCTCAGGGTGTTAAGTCAGAGAAGGTGGATTGTATAATAATGGAGAAATAAAACAAGGCAAGAATATGATCAGTCTAAAAATGTAGAAGTCCTTGTAATTTTTTCTTCATGGAAGTGTTGCTGGGTGGAAACCTCAGGTTCTTCTCTGCTTGACTTGTTACAGCCCATAAACAAACGGCCAAGGTGGGGGATCAGAAAGATGCCTTTCTTTCTGTTGTGCAAGGAAAGGAGCAATTGGGGCTGTTGCCTCCAAGTTTGCTTGCAGGCAGCTTAGGGAGGTGAGCTTTTGCAGAGAGCAGACCAGGGAATGCAAATTAATCATGAATATTCAGGATCGACTTTCACCTAGGCTCTCAGAGCTTGGTGATGACTATGCATTTTCTTTACACAAGGGTTCCATCCCCCAGGATAGGGGAAGAGGTTGATTTTCATTCATGACATTGTTAAGTCTGCACTCAGAGGCAGGTTGAGGCCATCTATGGCCGGTTCTGTGGTTAATTTGTCAAGGACAATTTCAGAAGAGCAGTTTATTCTGCTCAGTGTAGAAGGATAGGCCAGAGCAAGTGTCTCTTAGAAGGTTTGGGCTCTGAGGCTGCCTGCCTCAGAAGTCCACTGGGTAATTATAAGAACAGGCAGTCCACGCTCTTGCACACTCATAAACATGCTTATTTTCTCTCTCTCTCTCTGCTGCCTCTTTCTTATGTCGTATATATTAGGTATATGATTGATTAATTTTAACTGCAAAATCATGTTCAGTTGTAAACAAAATCGATTTTAAGGAAATTAATTTGTAAGAAAAATATTTTGACAAGTAGTTTAGTTAACAAGCACAGTACTATGGATGAGTGGTCAGATAAAACATGTTTTTATCCTTTCCCACTCAGATTTTAGCAGTACAATATTTGTGGGAAAAGGGGAATTATATAAATTAGTATCAGTGTAATATTTAAATGGAAAGCTTTAGACTTTTTTAAGTTTGTATTTTATACTTCAGGATATTCATTTTTCTTGTTATGATTTAGTTTTTTTTTTCTTTACTTTAGGATATTATAAAATGCAAAACTCCATGTTATCAATGGAAAGAAATCACTGTCAAAGTTAAAAGCCATTTCCAAACTGCTGGGGACTTCAAGTAAGTGATTGTTTGAGTGTAAATTCATTGCAGTTATCCACCTCCAGTCTTAACCGAAATATGTAATTTTCTTCATCTCTTCAACCTGAACGATTCTGAGGAGAAATGACATTCTTAAAAACTTATAAGCATCATCAGATAAAAATGAGCAAATAATGAAGGTAAAACAATTTTCCTTGAAATGCTATTTGATCTATATAAAGCTGACTGATCCATTCAAATTTATAAATTTTGTCTACAAACTTTTTCTTTGCTAAGATTCAGTGCTCTTTCATTATTTTAAATTTATAGTAGCCTTTTTATTTCTAATTTTATTCCATCTGTTAAAATCCGCAACTGAACTATTGATTCAACAGAAAATGCACTTTTACTTAGGGCATCATGGTTAATTAGTACTGCACGTTCAATATACATGTGCCCATCTTGAGATTTAAAAAAAAAAAAAAGATTGGAGATGAAAAGACAACAAAATACTTGGACATCATTTAAGGACGTACCAGACAAATAACTCGTACTAAACGTGTACTAAATGAATTTGTTAAAATTCCTACAATTTTGTATGTGGAGGAAGAAGATGGATGATGATACCTTATATACTGCTTAAATTATGACCTATACTTGCCCCAGCTTTAGAAATCAAATCCCCAGAACAATATCTAAGTTGAGACCTGAAAGTTATACATATGATTATGTTTTAGCTTTTGAAAATTTCCAGTTCTTTTAAATACTGTGTGCATAGATTTTTACATTTTCTTATTAACAATATGAATCATCGTGGAGAAAACAAAAATTCTTTTGTTGAAAGAATCATTTGTGACTTTATGTTTCTCATGTCCATGTGAGGGAGAACTGTAATATTCTTAAAGGGTTACACTGGAGTATAAGGAACAAAAAATGTCAGAATATGTGACATTAATCTGGTATTGACGTACGCCCTTAAATGAACCAAATGTCTGACTGCAGTTCTTCAGAGAAAAACAAGATCAAACATGCTTAGCCTTGCATTCTAGTGTTAAAGCAGAAGGAAAATCTCAAAGTTCCAAGAGTTGGGAGAATATTGTAGTTATATATTTCCCCCAGATTTGGTAATATCTTATTTTTTGATGATTTATCTTAGACGGAATTAAAATTATTACTTCTTGTGAGGAGAGTGGTGTTT
The DNA here is from genome assembly GCF_000243295.1 of Trichechus manatus latirostris. Taxonomy (NCBI): domain Eukaryota; kingdom Metazoa; phylum Chordata; class Mammalia; order Sirenia; family Trichechidae; genus Trichechus; species Trichechus manatus. Next base: position 6,060,569 of record NW_004444095.1, on the reverse strand, counting down.
GGTAGAGTACCAGATAAGTTAGTTGGCATAGTGTGAGGTAAGGGTCTAACTTCATTCTTTGCATGTGGCAATCCAGTTGTCCAAGAAACATTTAAAAAGAATGTATTGTGGTAAAGTATATGTAACAAAATATTTGCCATTTTAACTATTTTTAATTTTACAATTCAGTGGCATTAATTATATTCACTGTGCTATGCAACCATAACCACTATTCATTTTCAAATGTTTTTCACTACTGAAAACAGAAACTTAAGTAATAACTCCCCATTTCCCCGTCCCCTCAGCCCCTGGTAACCACTAATGAACTTTTGTCTCTATGCATTTGCCTATTTTAGATATTTCTCACAATATTTTGTCCTTTTCTGTCTGACTTATTTTGTTCAGCATATTGTTTTCCAGGTTCATCCATGTTGTAGGATGTATCAGAAATTCATTTCTCTTATGGCTAAATAATATTCTATTGTATGGATATACCGCATTTTGTTTATCCATTCATCTGTTTATGAACACATAAACAGAGTTGTTATGTGTTGATAAGCACATAAAAAATGTTGTTTCCACCTTTTGGCTGTTGTGAATAATACTGCAGTGAACATTGGTGTTCAAGCCTGAGTCCCTGCTTTCAAGTCTTTTGGGTATAAAACTCGGAGTGAAATTGCTGAGTCATATGGTAGTTCTAGTTTAACTTTTTGATGAACCTCCAAACTGTTTTCCAGAACAGCTGAAGGATTTATCCCTAAGTATTTCATTCTTTTTAATGTATTATAAATGGAATTATTTTCTTAATTTCATTTTCAGGTTGTTCATTGCAAGAGTATAGAAATACTGTTGATTTTTGTACTTTGATCTTTTATCTTGCAACATTTCTGAACTCATTTATTAGTTTTAATAGTTTTAGAATAGAGTCCTTAAGATTTTCTATATATGAGGTCATGTCATCTGCAAATATAGTTTTACTTCCTCCTTCCCAATCTGGATACATTTTACTTACGTTTCCTGCTTTATTTGCCTGGCTAGAACCTCCAGTTGGATGTTGACTAGAAGTGGCAAGATTGGCCATCTTTATCTTGTTCTTGATCGTAGGATAGAAAAGGATCCTGTTTCTCACCATTGTATGTTAGCTGTGTGTTCTTCAGAGATGCCCTTTATCAGTATGAGTTATTTTCCTTCTATTTCAAAGTTGTTAAGGGCTTTTTATAATTCAAGTGTGTTAGATTTTTTTCAAATAAATTTTGTATCGAGATTATCATGTGATCTTTGTTTTTTATTCTATTAATATGATACATTACATTAATTGATTTTTATATGTTAAAAACTAGCCTTGAATTCCTGGGAGAAATCCCACTCCTTCATTTTATTACTTTTGTAGGTTTGCCATAACAAAATATCAGAAATTTGGTGGCTTACAGGAAGAGAAACTTATTGTTTCACAGTTGTGTAGGATATGAGTCCAAAATCAGGGTGTCAGCTGTATACATTCCTTCTGAGGGCTCTGAGGGAGAGTCTGTTGCATGCCTCTCTCCTAGCTTCTGATGATGGCGGGAAATCCTTGGCGTTCTGTGACATTCCTTGGCTGGCAGCTGATTTCTGCCTCCATGGTCACATGACTGTCTTTCTTCTTTGTCTCTGTGTATCTTCCCTTTTATAAGGACACCAATATTATTGGATGGACTCTCCCCACTTCAGTAATGACCTCATGTTGAATTAGCTGATAACATCTTCAAAATTTTCCTTTCTAGTGATGTCTTTGTGTGATTTTGGCATCAGGGTATTACTGATCCCATAAAATAAGTGAGAGATATTCTCTTCTATTTTTTTGAAAAATGTTAAAACAAAAATCATATTAAGCCAATAATAGAAGTTGATTGAAGTTTATTTAATATATGATTTACCAATCGGAGCAACATTTCCAACTAGAGGGTCAAAAAAGTTCCCAAGAAGAAAAATCTTTTACAGATTCTTATACTTATCACTAGTAATCATACATTTCCATGGAAACAAGGCCAGAATAACTTGTGGGCATGCAGCATTCTCTTGAAGAATAATTCAGATAATTACTGACTTACCCTAAAACATAGCTGTAGTCTGACCTTTGCAGTTTCTGTTGTTGAAACTGCACATAGATGATTTTTTAAAAGAGCACAATGTCTAAGGCAAACGTTCTTTACTAATTGGTGCAGTGCTTAAAGCAATCGACTGCTAACTGAGAGGTCGGCAGTGGCTCTGTGGGTGAAACGTGGCAGTCTGCTTCTGTAGAGATTTACAGCCTTGGAAACTCTACGGAGTCACTATAAGTCGGAATCAACTCAATGGCAGTGGGTTTGGTTTTTTTGGTATTGTTTGACTTAAAGGTTACTTTTAGGAAGCCAGTTTTCTAAAGGCTCAAGGTTCAAAGATTATCTCAGGGTGGTAGCTTGGATGGGTCACCTCAGCCTCCATGAAATCCAGAAATCTGAATTTCACAAGAATTAAAAACTCTGTTCCTCAAAAGTTTGTGAAAAGTTGGTATTAATTTTAACTTTAAATGTTTGTTAGAATTCACCAGTAAAGCCAATTGGGTTTGCAATTTTCTTTGTGGGTAGGGTTTGATTACTAGATAAATCTCTTTATTTGTCAAGAAGATTTTCAATTTCTTCATGAGTCAGTTTTGGTAGTTTGTGTTTTTCTAGGAATTTGTCCAATTTATCTGTGTTCTCTAATTTATTGGCATACAGTTATAATAGTATTCCTTTAGAATCTTATTTATTTCTGTAAGGGCAATGGTGATATTCCCTCTTTTATATGTACTATTAGTAATTTCAGTTGTCTTTTTTTTTTTGGTCAGTCTAGGTAAAGGTTTGTAATTTTGTTGATCTTTTCAAAGAACAAGCTTTATTGACTTTCTATATTATTCTATTCTCTATTTCATTAATCCCTGCTCTAATTTTTATTATTTCCTTTCTTCTTCTTGCCTTAGGTTTAGTTTGCTCTTCTTATTCCAGTGTTGTAACAGGAAAGGTTAGGTTATTGTTTTGAGAACTTTTTTTTAAAAAAAAAATAGATATTTACAGTATAAATTTCTCTCTAGCTACTGCTTTAGCTGCATCCCATAAGTTTTGGCATATTGCTTCTTCATACTCAATCATCCCAAAATATTTTCTAATTTCCCCTTCATTTTTTCACTTGATCCATTGATTATTTAGAAGTGTGCTGTTTAATTTCCACATAATTGTGAGTTTCCCAAGTGTCTTTTTGTTATCGATTTCTAATTTAACTCCACTGTAGTCCAAGAACGGAGCTCTGGTGGTGCAGTAGTTAAGAGTTGGCTATCAACCAAAAGGTCGGCAGTTCCAATCCACTAGCCACTCCTTGGAAACCTTATGAGACAGTTCTACTCTGTTCTGTAGAGTCGCTATGAGTCAGAATTGACTCGATGACAATGGGTTTGGTTTTTTAGGTAGTCCAAGAACATACTTTGTATTGTTTCACTCATATTAAATTTATCGAGGTTTGTTTTATTGCCTAGCATGTGGTCTATCCTGTATAATGTTCATGAGAAAAAAATGTGTATTCTGCTGATGCTGGGTGGCATGTTTAATAGACGTCTGTTAGGTCTAGTTGTTTTATAATGTTGTTTAGGTCTTCTGTTTTCCTTATTTGTCTTCTACCTAGTTCTAAACATTATTGAAGTACGATATTGAAGTCTCCCACTATTATTATTGAATTGTGTATTTCTCCCTTCTTTTCTGTCAGTTTTTGCTTCATGTATTTTAGTGCTCTGTTATTAGATGCAGATATGTTTATAATTGCTATATCTTCCTGCAGGATTGGCACATTCATTATTATATGTCCCTTTTAATCTATAGTAACTTTTTTTGTTTGTTTTAAAGTTTATTATGTCTGAAATTAGTATCGGCATTCAGGCTTCTTGTGTTTGATTTTTGTACAATATACTTTTTTCCATCCTTTTTCTTTCAAAGTATTTGTATCTTGAAATCTAAAGTGTGTTTCCTGATACAACGTATAGTTGTATCTTGAACTTCTGTATGCTCTGTTGCAAATTAAGTCTGTTTCTTTGGGAAGAGATTAGGAGTTATCTGTTTGTTTGTTTTAATTTTATTGTGCTTTGGTGAAAGTTTACAGCTCAAGTTCATTTCTCATTCAAAAATTTGTACATATATTGTTTTGTGACATTGGTTGCAATCCCCACAATGTGACAGCATGCTTCCCCTTTCCACCCTGGGTTTCTCGTGTCCATTGTCCAGTTCCTGTCCCTTCCTGCCTTCTTGTCTTGCTTTTGAACAGCAGTTTCCCACTTGGTTTCATATATTTCATTGAACTAAGGAGCATGTTCCTTGCGTATGTTATTTTTTGTTTTATAGGCTTATCTAATCTTTGTCTGAAAAGTGGGCTTCAGGAGTGGTTTCAGTTTTGAGTTAGCAGAGTGTCTGGGGGCCATAGTCTTGGGGGTTCCTCCAAGTCTCTGTCAGACCAGTAAGTCTGGTCTTTTTTCATGAATTTGAATTCTGTTCTACATTTTTCTCCCACTCTGTCCAGGGCTTTCTGTTGTGTTCCCTGTCAGGGCGGTTGGTGGTGGTAGCCAGCCAACATCTAGTTCTTCTGGGCTCAGGCTGGTGGAGTCTGTGGTTCATGTGTCTTTGGTTTTCTTCATTTTCCTTTGCGCCACATGGGATGGGACAAATACATGGCCACTCGCAAACTTTTAAGACCCCAGATGCTGCTCACCATAGTGGGATGTAGAACATTTTCTCTGAGAACTATGTTATGCCAATTGACCTAGATGTCCCGCAAGACTATGACCCCCAGCCCCCACCCCCAGCAACTTGGTCCTGCAAAGTGTTTGGATGTGTCTAGGAAACTTCTATGCTTTTGCTTTCGTCCAGTTGTGCTAACTTCCCCTATACTGTGTGTTGTCTTTCCCTTTATCAAAGTTGCGACTTGTCTTCTATCTTGTTAGTGATTTCCCCACCCTCTCCCTCCCTACCTTCGTGACCATCAAAGAATATTTTTTTCTGTGTGTAAACCTTTTCTTGAGTTCTTATAATAGTGGTCTCATACAATATTTGTCCTTTTGTGACTGACTTATTTCACTCAGCATAATGCCCTCCAGATTCATCTGTGTTGTGAGATGTTTCACATTGATTCATCATTGTTCTTGATGGTTGCGTAGTATTCCATTGTGTGTATGTACCATAGTTTGTTTATCCATTTATCTGTTGATGAGCGTTTAAGTTGTTTCCATCTTTTTGCTATTGTGAATAGTGCTGCAGTGAACATCAGTGTGCATCTGTCTAATCAGGAGTTATCTGTTTTAAGGCTTGCTTCTTCCCTCAGGAAAAACCTCTGAGCTATGACTTTGGAGCTGGGGATGGGAGCTGTGCACACATCTCTCTGATTGCTAGCCTCACTTTAGTTGCTGATCACTAGGTGGGGATCCAGTTGCCTTAGGTCCTGTAAGCTTGACTCTCCTTGTATGGGACCATGGCCTGCAAGCTGAGTCAAGGGTGATTGACATGCCAGTATTCTCAGTGGCATTGTACCCAAGGTAAAATCTCTGTCCCATAAGTGGGGTTGGGTAGAAAAAGGGTACCTCCACCTCTTGGTTGCACTCACCCAGAAATTAGCTTTAGCAACAGGTAGCTTGGGGCAGGATGAGAAATTTGATAATACTGTCCTTCCCCAGAAGACAGCCATCTCACTGGAAGCTGGGTGAAGAGAGAGCCCTGTGTTCTTGTCTGCAGTAGTCTAGAGTTTCCATCTTGCTGAGCTGAAAGAGGGGAGGGAAGGTGCAGTCTTGGTTCAAATACCATGGACTTTCCCTTTGCTTACTTAATGTTAGTAGATATCCTTGGATGGATGTTTCCTCATTTGCTGTATGCCCTTAGGACCAGAGGCTTTAAATGGTTGTTTTTTGTTTATTTTATAATTTTCACCAGTTTTTCTGGGGAGTGGGTCCATAGAGCTCCTCATGCTGTTAGGCTGGAACAATGCTTGTCTTAAATTATGCTTGTGTTTGTTATTAGTATAGCCACTGCAGTGTTCTTTTGGTTGCTATTTGCATGCTATGTTTTCCATCCTTTTATTTCAACCTATTTGTGTCTTTTAATCAAAAGTTTGTCTTTTTAAACTTTTATCCAATCTGTTTTTCATCCACTATGCTATTCTCTGCCTTTATATTGGAGTGCAAACTGGGTTGTCCTTCCTGGAACCTCAGATTGTGATCTTATTTGGAAATAGAGTCTTTGCAGATGTAATTAGTTAAGCTAGTAACTTAAGTAGCTTAAGAATTGAGCTACCTCAATTAAGAATTCAGTACAGTGTACCCTAAATCCAGTATGAATGGTGTCCTTATAAGAAAAGGAGAAGAGACACACACGAAGAACACCATGTAATGATGAAGGCAGAGATTGGAGTGATGTGCCTACAAGCCAAGCAACCCCAAGGAATGCTGGCAACACCAGAAGCTAAGAGAAAGGTATGGGACCAATTGTCCTCTAGAGCCTGTATGGAAAGTATGGCCCTGCCAATATCTTGATTTTAGACTTCTAACCTCCAGAAATGTGAAAGAATAAATTTTCATTATTTTAAGCCATCCCGTTTGTGTTAATTTGTTACAGTAGTCCTAGTAAACTAATACAGAGCTTAATGCATTTGCATTTAATGTAATTTCTGATAAGGTAGGATTTATATCTGACATTTTGATATATGTGTTCTACATGTCTTATATCTTTGTTCATCTATTTCTCCATTACTGCCGCTTTTGTGTTAGTTATTTTCTAGTATAACATTTTTATCCCCTCTTTGTTTATTTTACTATATGTTTTTTAAAGTTATTTATTAACTATTGGTGACTGTTAATAGTTACCTTGGAGATTACAATTAGTGTCTTAATTTAAAACAATATAACTTGGATTCATACCAACTTAATTTCAATAATGTTCAGAAACTTTGCTCCAATAAATATTTTTCCTACCCCCTCCTTAGTGTTGTTATTGTTATACCAATTATATCTTTACACATCAGAAGTCCTTTAAACAGTTTTATAATTATTAACTTATACTATTTTCTTTTAAATCTGAAATGAGAATAAAATAATTACAAAGAAAATACATTTATACTTAGTCTGGGTATTTGTTATACGCGGTTATCTTTATTGGTGCTTTTTATTTCTTTGTAAGGATTGAAGTTACCATCTAGTGTCCTTTCATTTCAGCCTGAAGGACTCTTTTAGTATTTCTTATTGGGCAGGTATGCTAGTGATCAATTTTCTCAGTTTTTGTTTATCTGGAAATGTCTTCATTTATCCTTCATTTTTGGAGGACAGTTTTGCTGTGTACAATATTTTTCATTGACAGCCTTTTTCTTTCAACATATTGAATATATCATCCCATTACCTTCTGTTCTCTAGGGAATCAGATGAGAAGTCAGTTGTTAATCTTATGGAGGAGCCATTGTAGGTGTAGAGTCATTTTTGTCTTACTGCTTTCAAGATTTTCTTTGTCTTTTGACAGTTTGAGGATGATGTGTCTAAGTGTGGATCACTTTAAGTTTATCCTGCATAGATTTCTTTGAGCTTCTTGGATATTTAAATTTTTTCATCAAATTTAGGAAGTTTTCATTCTTTACTTCTTCAAATATTCATTCTTCCTCCTTATCTCTCTCTCTTTTCTTTTTGGGACTTCCATTATGCATATGTTGGTATGTTCGATGGTGTCCCACAGGTCTCCGAGGCTCTGTTCATTTTTCTTCATTTTTTTTCTTTCTTTCTGCTACTCAGAATGGATAATCTGAATTGACCTATTTTCAAGTGCACTGATTCTTTCTCTTGTCATCTCAAATCTTTTGTTGAGGCATTCTAGTGATTTATGTATTTAATTTATTATACTTTTCCAATCCAGAATTTATAATTGGTTCTTTTGCATAATTTCTATCTCTTTATTGATATTCTCTATTTGTTGCGACATCGTTCTCATACTTTATTTCTTTAGAAATGATTCCTATTAGTTATTTCAACACATTTATAGTGGCTGATTTAAAGTCTTTTGTCTGGTAAGTCCAACATCTGGAATCCCTCAGGAATAGTTCCTATTGGCTGCTTTTTTTCTGTATATGGAACATATCTCCTTTCCTTTATATGTCTCATATATATTTTTGTTGTTGTTAAAACTGGACATTTTAAATACTATATATTATAGGTAATACAGCACCTCTGGGAATCAGTGCTTCACAGGGTTTGTTGGTTTTACTGTTTGATGTTATTGTTGTTGCAGCTGTCTGTTTATTTGGTAACTTTGCAGAACTGATTTCATAAAATCTATATTCCCTATATTGAAGAAGACTCTTAATGAGATGGATTGACACAGTGGCTGCAACAATGGGTTCAAGCATAACAACGATTGTGAGGATGGCACAGGACCGCGCAGCATTTCATTCTGTTGTGCATAGGGTCACTATGAGTTGGAACCAACTCGACGGCACCTAACAACACCAACATATTCTTTATAGGGTACAGACACTGAAATCTCTGCTTGGTTTGCTTTCTGGTCAACTAATGACTGGTCAGAGATTTCCCTAAATACCTTGAGCCAATAAAGCTTCCATTCTTTGCCAAGGGGCATGTTTTTATTGGGGCACACCTTCCATGCTCCAGCAGATAAAGACTCTGCCTTAGCCTTCACTTCTTACTTGCATAGGACCTCAAGGTCAATCAATAGTAAGATATTGGAGTCCTCTGAGGACCTTCCTGGGTATGGGCACAGCACTGCACGTGTGTACAGCCTTTTGAAAAACAAAAACTAAACCCGTTGCGGTCGAATTGGTTCCAACTCATAGCGACCCTATAGGGCAGAGTAGAACTGCCTCATAGGGTTCCCAAGGCTGTAACCTTTACAAAAGTAGACTGCCACATCTTTTTCCTGTGGAATAGCTGGTGGGTTTGAGCCACTGAC
>NW_004444095.1:6025922-6051521 GCF_000243295.1 Trichechus manatus latirostris | reverse complement strand
TTCACAGGGTTTGTTGGTTTTACTGTTTGATGTTATTGTTGTTGCAGCTGTCTGTTTATTTGGTAACTTTGCAGAACTGATTTCATAAAATCTATATTCCCTATATTGAAGAAGACTCTTAATGAGATGGATTGACACAGTGGCTGCAACAATGGGTTCAAGCATAACAACGATTGTGAGGATGGCACAGGACCGCGCAGCATTTCATTCTGTTGTGCATAGGGTCACTATGAGTTGGAACCAACTCGACGGCACCTAACAACACCAACATATTCTTTATAGGGTACAGACACTGAAATCTCTGCTTGGTTTGCTTTCTGGTCAACTAATGACTGGTCAGAGATTTCCCTAAATACCTTGAGCCAATAAAGCTTCCATTCTTTGCCAAGGGGCATGTTTTTATTGGGGCACACCTTCCATGCTCCAGCAGATAAAGACTCTGCCTTAGCCTTCACTTCTTACTTGCATAGGACCTCAAGGTCAATCAATAGTAAGATATTGGAGTCCTCTGAGGACCTTCCTGGGTATGGGCACAGCACTGCACGTGTGTACAGCCTTTTGAAAAACAAAAACTAAACCCGTTGCGGTCGAATTGGTTCCAACTCATAGCGACCCTATAGGGCAGAGTAGAACTGCCTCATAGGGTTCCCAAGGCTGTAACCTTTACAAAAGTAGACTGCCACATCTTTTTCCTGTGGAATAGCTGGTGGGTTTGAGCCACTGACTTTTTGGTTAGCAGCTGAGCACTTAACCATTGCGCCAATAGGGTTCCTTATACAGCCTTCTAGATCCCCAAAATATGGCAGAGATCTTCCCCTCCACTCCCCATAGGCAATTTGTTCTCCAGATTTTTTGAAGTTTTGGCTAGGCTTTTGTTTCAGTCAACTGGTATAGCAGCGTCAGACAAATATGCCACTGATTGTTTTCAACAAAGTTCCCGGGGATAGGTGTTTTTGCTAGAGCCACATCAAATAAAGACAACATCCTGCAAATTACAGTTTTCCAAGGAACTTCCAGACAGGAAAATTGGTGTCAGTGATGGGAGGATAGGACTTTTTGAAGAAGTTCAATCTTAGTCTGACCCTCTGAAGGCTGCAAAACTGAGGGTTTTCATAGCCCTGGTGGCACAGTGGTTAAGAGCTTGGCTGCTAACCAAAAGGTCAGCAGTTCGAATCCACCAGCTGCTCCTTGGAAACCCTGTAGTGCAGTTCTGCTCTGTCCTGTAGGGTCATTATGAGTTGGAATCGATTTGACAGCACCGAGTTTGTTTTTGGTTTGGTTGCAGTGCTGCTGGTTTTCAAGGCTACCACAGATCTGCAGAGAGGAATATGGGAGTTGGTCAAGTTACAACACCATAAATCCTGCTGCTGTTACTGAGGCTAGGCAGTTTTTTCTTGAATAAACACTATTCAGAATGTTGCAAACTTTTGGTTAATTCTCAGAATTCCGAAAAAGTTGATTTTGAAAATTTTTGCCAGTGTTTTTGTTGCCTTTTTATGGAGGGGCAGATTTATGGTGGTTCTCACTCTGCCATTCCCTACCTTTCTTTTATTGATAATTTTGTTTTATTCTCTGAATAAAATTGTCATCTTTGAACTAGCAGCATTGACATCACATGAGAACTTATTATAAACACAGAATCTCAGGCCCACTATAATTTTACTGAGTCAGAATCTGCATTTAACAGCTCCCCCAGAGGATTTGTCTGTACATTAATGTTAGAGGAATTCTGGTCTAGATCAGAGTTACTCAATGGAGTATCCGTTGGCAAGCTATATCAAAAGCATTGGAGAGCTTGGCTTAAATGGAAGACCATGAGTCCCATACCAATCCTAATGAATCGGAGTCCACACAGGCAGAACCTTGGGAATCTCCGTTTTGAAAAAGTGCCCCAGATAATTATTATGAACATTCAAGTCTGAGAACCACTGATAGTGAAATTGTAGTAATCAAATAGGATTTTTTTTCATTTTAATAAGCAGTTCGTATTTCAATTATACAATTAATATTTCCATCTATTTTAAGGAAACCATGTTCATTGTATTTAAGCAGGGACTGATCAAATAGAAACACATGGAATGATATTTTATCTCATTTATATACATACAGTGTATGAAAGATCTAGTATTTATTACACTGGCTTAGTCTTTTGATTTGTGCGTCCAACTGCCTTATGTTTATGACTGTTTTTCAGCCAGAACAGATTATCACCAAAGTAAATTGTTCCAATTCACCTTGGAGTTATAGAAATATAAAGAAATATTGGATATTTTCTGACTCATAAGTTTATGATACTTAAATGAGAATTTAGTGCCTGATTTTAAATTTAAATTACTCTATGGAGAGGAATTCTTCCTTATGTATTTGCCTAAGTGTAACTTTACAATGATATAGGTGCATATGATAAACTGTCACATGTGTTGCATAGCTCATATCCAAAACCAAAACCCAACCCATTGCCATCGAGTCGATTCCAACTCACAGAGACCCTTTTACTACAGTTAATTTTACTTGTTTAAATATTTTTAGTAGATATATTCAAGATTCATATGATTCCTTTCAACTCTAATAGGAAAGCATTAGACATATCAAGTTAAAACAAAAGGACCAAATCTGATGTTAACCTTCATATTTTAGGATATATGAAAGTGATGCGTTTTAGTATGTATGTATGGTTGTGTGTTTGTATGTATTATCAAGACTAAACCATATTTGATTAATTTCATTACTGGTTTGCTTTTTATTTTAAAGCTAGTCTTGTGGGACCTTAATAACGGTTATATAAGAAAACAAAGTTTCTTTTACAAATACAATTTGGAAATGCGTTAAGACCCTGGGTGTATCAAATGGTTTGTGCTCAATTTCTAACCTAAAGGTTGGCAATTCAAATCCACCGAGCAGCACCACAGAAGAAAGGCCTGACTATCTGTTTTTGTAAAGATTACAGCCAAGAAAACCCTATGGAGCAATCTTATTCTGTACCACATGGGATGGCCATGAGTCGAAACAGGCTCAATGACAATGAGTTTAACAGGTTTACTTCTGCAGGTAGAAGTAGGCATTCCTCCATGACTCTTCATTACATCTTATATCTACTGCTGGTTTATCACTTCACACTATTTTCCCACTGCAATATGGGCAATCTAGGGCAGGGATGTTAATATATTCATATCTATATTTTACAGCACCTATTGCCATGCCTAACAGGTAAAGGAGTCTCTATAACTTTTGAATGAATGAGTATTGTCATAAAGGAGGGACTGCATTACCCTGTGATTCCAGAAGATTGGCATAATTGTTAATGCACTGATTAACAAGCTACCCACAACTCATATCCACTCCTGACAGAAACACTTCTTTTTTTGGAAATAAGATTAGAAATTATGAAATGTATACAGCTCAAGCAATGCATTAGACTAGGGTGTGATTTCCTCTTAGTCTCTGGAATATAATTAGGGGAGGCATTTCTGTTCTAAATTTCCCTGCTATGAGAATTCAGCGTTGTCATTGCATATAAAAAATATTATATTTCACATATTTCTATTTCAAGTCTTTCCCTTCTTTCTAAAATGTGTGTTTTGAGTTGGAGAACACTTGGACTTCTTAAACTGCATAGATTATTCTGACTCTTTATGAATGTGATGGGAAAAATTTAAAGGAAGAATGTTTTGTGGCCATCTGAATTTTGATACTGTGGAATTTTAAATAATTCTTGCTTCATTTATTTCAGTGTCATGTTGGTGGAATCCTCAACATTTGTAACTTTGCCATCACAATTAAATGAATCTGGACAGTTCACTAGCCACATGAACCATGGGTAAATGTTTATGTTTTTCATACCCTTAATTATCTGAGGAAAAGTTCTGCAAAATCTGTATTTGAGTAAATTTACTTTACATTTGCATAATAATTTTAATTTATTCAGAATGCTTTATTTATATTTCTCACACTCTTATACAAATATGTTTATGTGATACTAGGTTCATGTGCATGAAAATTGAATAAATTTCCACTTGATTAAATATTTAAGCTTATTCCACCTAGTTTATGAGGTCTGTATTTGGTTTAGAAAGGACCCTGACTTCTGAATAGAGAAGTAGAATTTTTAAAAGTTATACTGCTTTATATTTTTCATCTGTTTTAAACTATAGAATAGCTCTTTAGGGTGAAGTAGAATAGAAAGCAGTGTTGCCAAGGTTAAAGAAATTCAGGCAGAAAGAAAATAATGCAAGTGTCTATTAATTAAATGCATGCATATGTTGACCATTACTTCTGTGTTGTTTATTTTACACTCTTGTTTGTCTCCTCCTAAGGCTTGACAGCATCAGTGTCACCCTTTTTAGATACAAAAATTATCTCAGCAGGCAGAGACTGGACAATTTTGATAACATAGGAATTCCCAATGCATCAGAAACCATTAGGGTGCTTGTACAGAGCTTGCTAAGATTAAAATATGTATATTTTCCAAAAGTTAGTTATATTCCAGCCAGTATTTTTAGGACAATATAAGGATTGCTTCTATTATAAGACATTTGGTTTCTCTGTTGGTGGTTCTGTGAGAAAACTTGTTAAAGAAGATAACCATTTTGTTTACCGAATTTGTATCATTGAATGCTCATTTCATGCTTAAGTAGGACATTTAAAGCATTGCTTTCACATTTAGCTATAGTGAAAAATAAAGTATGAATTAATACATGGAGACATAAGGTGGCATTATGGATACCATAAGAATAGGAAAATTTAGGTATTTGATGTTAATTTCTTTGTAAATATGAAATGCTAGTATTGCTAACCACTTCAGTAACTGATTCTTCTAGATTTTTTATCTTTTTAGTCCCTTGCTTCTTCTTAATTAAGTGGCTGCTTTGTGAGCCTAGATATTGCTTGAATGGCCTTGAAAGAATTCCTCACATGAATTGTTAATAATTTATAGTGTCACATATTAGAGTAAGACCTCAAAGCAGTGCTATAGGTATCTGTGAGCATAAGTAAATAAAAATTGAGTCAGTTTAATGAACAGCAAAATTGAGTCTGCTTTCATGATTTGGGATGCAATATAGGAATTCTGTATCACAAACTTAAACAGGTTTTTCCATTACCGTATTTTTTTTTGCAAATAAGGCACCAGCGTAAATAATACACCCACACATATAACACACATAGGAAAATAATACACCAGGGAGTTGCACAGTTTGCAAAAAGTGTATAATGTGTGCATTATTTGCATAAAATGCAGTATATAATATGCTGGAATGGGTTTGATTACGTTCAAAGTTCAAGAATTATTAAACCATAGACCTTAAAGCTACAGGTAAAGGTGTCTTCCCTTTTGTGGTATACTTGCCAAGTGAAAAACAAAATAAAATACACAAGTAAAAATTTTAATTTAGTTATACCAGAAAAGGATACTTTGGAAGTCTTCATCCAAAATAATTACCAACTCATCATGAAGTACAGCTTAAAAAGTGTGCCTACCATGGTCTCGAACATAGAGTCTCTTCCATTTCCAATACCGTATTTTCTTAATTCTTCTCTCAAGCTTTCCCGTGATAAAAGAAACATAAAGCTTCTGAGCCATTGAGTGTCAAGGCAGGGAGAACATGATCCAACAAATAACGATCAGGCTGCTACAGATTAACTCTCAAAGAATATTGTCAAAGAATAGCCATTCTTAAATCATTAGGGATTTAGTAACATATATCCCTGTGAAAACAGTCTCCCAGGTCAAAGGCAGGGGTAGGATTTATAAGCCAAATGCCACAGCATTTCTCAAGGAAAAGGTATTGGTCAGTTTAAACAGATCCTTGGTTTGTCAGTTCAGGATTGGCATGACATTAGGATACTAAGAGAAGTAATCTGCCTTGGTCATCTTACTCTAGATCAGAGTTTCTTAACATTTTTAATGCCATCAGCCTCTTTGTCAGTCTGATGAAGCCTATGCTTCTTCGTAGAATAGTGGTTTCTAAATACAGAAAATAAGATACAAAGATCACAGGGCAAACTAATATTTCAACAGATTATCAAAATATTTAAAATATTGTAATATATCCACTTTTTAGTATAATACATAATAAAATCTAATCATGGGACTAATGACTACCATACTTTCAAAATAATGATGAGCATAAAGAATATTTCAAGATATTTGCAAACAAACAGAAATGTGATCTACACGTATCTGTGATTCTTTGGTGACCAGGTCATAGGTACAGCTAATACTACTGTGGTTTGGGGATACTAAGTTGTAGTTAAAAGTTGGTGAAAATAAAGATGGGATTTTTCCTCATCTACCATGTCCTTGGACCCCAGGTTAGAGCTCCTTCCTTCAGATGCTTCTAACCTGCCCAGGGGCCAAGTTGGTGAAAAAAAGCAGCAATTATCCCATCTTGATTCAACTCGAGATGGCCTTCAGTCCCTTCTTTGATGAACTGCTGGACATATGGAGGATAGAATGAATTTAAAGCACGAGTATCTCATATTCCTTCACATACGCATATTGCCCCAGATAGTCTGCCATCTGGTTCGAACACAGCCCTGAATGCCTGCCCTAGTGTAACTTCATGAGGGTTTATGACAAAGGTCTTCCTAAACCCTTTTAGGAAAAATTTGAGGAAGTCACTCTTGGGACTGAATTATTTATGCCCTGAAGGGAAATCAATGCAATGTCACTTTGATCCTTAGCTTGAAAAGAGCTGCATACCAATACTACAGTAGAAAAAGGAATAGTGTCCCTTCACAACTCAAAAATAGGGACAAAAGTGACCTCAGAGTCACTCCCTGACTCTGACCGGCCCCAGATTAGCAAGAAATACTCCATTGCTTGATACGCAATATTTGTGTAATTTTCACCTCTTTTGATGCTATGTCTTCCCTACGACCAAGTGTTTAAACATGTTCCCTCTGCCATAGCTTTATCAATAATCAATGAGCATCTAGAAAAATGGCAGCATGGACTGAGATGCAGGAAGTAAAAAAAATGTAAATGAGTTAAGGTGTTTTCTATCCTGTCTTTGGAGCATGCAAGATACTGGTTTTGTAAACAATAATTTCTAGACGCAGGAACATTAATCAGGTAAAATAGGATTTTGCCAAGCCAAATTATTTTATTAAACCACTTTCTGTTTTCTCTGAAGTAATCATCATGATAATCATTAACTTTCTGAAGAAGTCGATACAGAGTGTTTCTGCCTGTCTTTACCATGAACACTCAGGTAACTCAGTTATTCTGGGTTTGAGAGACTTCTTTGGGTATGAGGCAATTTTGACCTCTTCAAAAAGACACTTTCATTAGCTGTTTTTTAACAAAACAAGTAAAGAAAAGAGAAAGACAATGAAACCCAAACTTTCCACTATGATAAATAATATTAGAAGGATAGAAGTTGCAAGTGTTGAACAAAATGAAGTTTAGAGGTGATCTCTTGGCTTTTAATCAGACATTCTACACCAGAGCTCCATTATCAAAGAGAGAGCAATGGGACCATACGTGGAGAAATCAACATTCTTTGTTGTTCTGTCCACTCCGTGTATGATTTCCCTAATAAATGCTAAGATATCTGTTTATTATGCCTATGGCAGCCTTAAATTACAATTCCTCAAATCACATAAAAATATTAAGTGTTCTTTACTTTAAAAGGAGGGGAGTATTATTTAAATTGCTAACCAGAATGCCCGTGAGTAAATGTAAAGCACAGAATAATTACAATATGGGCTACGTAGCCTCATTGAGAATGTGATATAAAAAAAAGATAGTGTTACTCATAAAAATCAAATGGGGAAAAGAAGAGGTTATGGTGAAAAGAAGGACTTCACCTGGAAATAGTCAATGTATTTTTACAGTATCAAATTCAGGCAAAAGCAGATGACCACTTGAACAAATCTGGGGTTTTTGTACTTCCAGAAAATACATCAGGTAAACAGTATCTGAGAGGTCAAATATTGACAGCGTGATGAACAAAGTGATCACGATACTAAGAACAAAGAATTTTGGCAAAACTTTGTGGGTTCTGGAAGATATGGAACCTTTCAAGGGAGGCAGTTGCTTCAGACTGTGATATGTTAATTAATTTTTAGAAACACAACCAGAGATTATACAGCTGTCCAAGTCTCCTTCTGCCCTTATGAGAAAGAAGCGAACATGGAATCAATGAACTGAGAGAAGAGAAGTTTTCAAGAAAGCAAATGTTAGAACCACTTTTGGAGAGAGTACCTATTTAGTCTTAAATTGAAACTGCCTACTTTCGAGTCTTTGGTTTTGGATATTTGTTATTATTAACATCTTCAAATTTGTACTTCTCTTCAGTATTTGAAAAGTCCATCAGTTTTACAGAAAAAAAAGGTATAGATATGGATAAGTTAGTTTACTTTTTTGTGTTTTTCTTATTTTTAAAATTTCTAAAACAATGTAAAAACCGAATGATATTTGAAATATGTTAGTGGTCTTGTTTACCGTGTTATAGGTAGCCATAATTGTTAAGGCTTTATAAAATTTAATTAAGGTAGAGAATTATTTTTTAGTTTTGTTTGTGTTATTGATGTTTTCCTATTACTTCTGACAGTGATGCTGTGAGTAGCAGTGGATATAAAACTCCTGGGAGTTATTCTCATTTCCAAAATGTCTTCAAAACCTGTGAGTAACTCAAAGAGAAGCTTTTCTGTGTTTTCATGTGTGATTTTTATTTGCAGAGCATAACATGGAATGAAATAGTCAACAGAGGGTGTGTTGTGAAATAGACAGAATGGTGCATTGTGGGAATTGCTGACTGGATGGGAGGCTCAGGTGCTGGTGCCAACCCTGTTCTGCTTATGCCCCTTTGAGGACTTTGCCCACATCTTTCCTTTCACTGCTGAGCTTTAGTTTCCTCACCTGCACAATGAATATATTTGTTTACATAGCCTTTGTGTCTCTTTCGGCTTCTTTTGAACTGTTTAAACCTATTTAGGCAACAAATATCGCCAAGTTTAGAATGGTAAAAAGAGCAAAGATTTACCTTCTTTTGTGAAATAACTATAAGTCTAGAAATGATGAATAGAATGATGGCTAGGACCATGGATATAGGAATGTTCTGGTTATCTATAGCTGCAGAACAAACCACCCCAAATGTAGTGCATAAAACAACAAAAAATATTTGTCAATATTATCTGTCACACTACTGGAGTGACTGGACTCAGCTAGGTGACTCTTGCTCAGGGCCTCTCGTGCAGTTACAGTCAGATGGTGACTGCTGCTTCAGTCATCTCAAAGGCTTCCTCACTCATATGTCTGATGATTAATGCTTCCTGTTGGCTGGAACTTCACCTGGGGCTGTTGGCCTGGACACTTACACATGGTCTCTCCATGTGACCTGGTCTCCTTCACAGGAGAGAGGCGGGAGAGAGAACCAACCAGATGTCACGTTACATTTCCTGATCTGGTGTGAGAAGCCGCATACCACATCACTTTTGCTATATTCTAGCATTTAATTTGTTAGGATCAAATCGTTAAGGCTGGCTCATATTCAAGGCAGTATCAAATGATTTGTAAATATATTTTAAAACCATTAAAAGGTGTGTGTGTGCTGAGTATATAAAACAATCCTTTATTTCCAGTTCAATTTGTCCATTACACTCTGTAATGTGAACCATTAATTACAGAGTCCACAGAAAGTTGGAGATTCCTGGGTGACTCTTTGCTACATATATCTAGGCTAATTTTAAACAGTAGTGAAGTTCCCTTGTAATGAAATTGTTTATTAAGAAATTTTTAATAGAGAATAGTAATTGTGTTTTTTATTATATTAAGCCTGAGCTGGGGTCACCCATACTTTCATTAACAAATGGATGTCTCATCTTCTAATCTCGAGCACTAATGCTTTGAAATGTTTTAATTGATCCCAGAACTTTCATCCCTAATTAAAACAACTACTTTCTTTGAACAGCACTAATGAAATGATATGAAAACATGTTCTGTTTCATGTTTTGGCAGCAATTAAATCCAATTTCATCAAAGAGTTCTTCTGCTCCACGTGTACTCTTCATCTGGGAGTGAAAGGGTCTTCAAATCTGGACCTCTACTTTCTTCCCTTTGACATGCATACGCGCTATTGTGTCATCATCCTGAGCAACCAAAAGGTGAGAACAGGATTGTGATCTGTGCTTTCAGCATGAACATCTTCGTTAATGGAGTAACAAGGGTAGGTACTTTGAAGGCGCTGGAGGTCTTGGGAAGTCTGGGATTCTTCTCTGTGACCAACAGTCCCCTCCTTCCACAGTCCCTCTTGCAGCTCTCAGATCATAGCATAACTGAGACAAAACATTGATGTTTCCATTTCCAGGATATTTTGGGCTGAATGGTGTCCCCCCAAAAGATATATTATAGTCCTTACCTTGGTACCCGTGAATATAACCGTTTATAGAAATAGAGTCTTTGCAGATATAATCCTGTTAATTTGCGGTCCTACTGGAATAGGGTGGGCTCTAATTCAATGACTAGTGTCCTTATAAGAAGAGGGAAATTTAGACACAGACACTCACAAGGAGAAGGCCATGTGAAGACAGAGGCAGAGATTGGAGTGATGTGTTTACAAGCCAAGGAACAGCAAGGATTGCCGGTGACCATCAGAAGCTACAAGAGAGCCATGGAACAGATTCTCCGTCAGAGCTCCCAGAAGGTACCGACCCTGCTGACACCTTGACTTTGAACTTCTGGCCTCCAAAACTGTGAGAAATAAATTCCTGTTGTTCTAAGCCCTCCAGTTTGTGGTAATTTGTTATGGCAGCCCTGGGGAACTAACACACAAGAGTTACAAGATTCAAGAAATGAATAGTCTGGTCTTTATTGTCCCTACTTCGCTCAGGTACATTTATGAGCGTTAACAACTGAGAGAAGAAAGTGACACTGAGATACCACTGATTGACAAGCTTCATGTCCTCCTTTGCCTCATCATATTATCTATACCTGTTTCTCCCTCCTTTAAAAAAAAAAACAAAAAAAATTCTCCATCTTTTACAACAATCCTCTATTCTGATTTCTTTTACCCTCCTTTATGGCATAACACGGCCAGGCTCCTTCCACCCATAGACACAAGGACATTCATTAAAAGAGTGCCCTATGTTTATATGAAAATCCATGAGAGCTAGAGCTTGCTTTACTTCTCAAGTCTCCCAAGTATTCAAAGCTGTAGCCTGAAATTTAGTTTTTATATAGTTCTTATACAGCTGACATAAATTCAAGAAGAGCAACTCAAAGACTGTTATGTTCAAGTACAATTATTTTATTTGATATAGCAGTATTGTCACTTTGCAGGTGGGAGAACTGAGGCTTGGAAATAGCATAAGAATTATACTAGGCCCTGCTGCTGGTAAGTGGTTGAACCAAGCCTCACACCTGGATTTTCTGATCCTAGATTCCATGTACTTTTCATACCTCCTTCCTTTTCTTGATGCGTAATATATCCTTCCAAATCTCCAACTAATTATATTATTTTACTCTCCAATTAAAAACTTATTCCAAATTATTTTAACCCATTTCTGATAAGGTGTGTTTCTGTAGATATTAGTCAATTATTCCCCTCTCTTGCAAAAAAAAAAAAAAGTAGCCTGATGCAGTTGTACGTACCTCATAGTTTATTGGGAAGGTCTGTTGAGTTTCCTCCATTATTATTCTTCCAATGGCATAGTGGAAACTTGCCTATAAAGCAATGAAGTTAATTTTCAATTTTCCTTATGTGATATTCTCATTATTTTGTAGTCACCCTGGTAGTGTAGTGGTTAAGAGCTATGGCTGCTAACCAAAAGGTTGGCAGTTTTAATCGAGCAGGTGCTCGTTGGAAACCCTATGGAGAAGTTCTGCTCCGTCCTGTAGGGTCATTATGAGTCGAAATTGATTTGATGGCAACAGGTTTTTTGTTTTGTTTTGTTTTTAATCTATCACATTATCTTTTTGTTTGTTTGGTTTTTTTCCACCAGCCTGAAAAATTAGGCCTGAAATTCTAGGGTAGATAAAGAATGGTGACTAAACCATACTTTTAGAACCCAAACTAGTCCTCTTTTATAGACAGCTTTTCCTAAGACCTTCTATTAATTCACTGTCATGATGGCCTCATTAAAAATCCTAATTTGTCACATACAGTGTTTAATATCTGCAAACAAATATTTACTGAGCACCTAGTATGTGTCAGGCATTGTGCAGGGCTCTAGAAGTGCAGATAATAATTTCAGTCTTTAAAGTTGCTAAACAAGGAACTTAAGGACAAGGGAAGAGTTACAGTAGTTGTGAGTAAATTTTACAAGTATGTTACAGATGTTGTTGCCATGTGCCGTCGAGTCAATTCTGACTCACAGCGACCCTATAGGACAGAGTAGAACTGCCCCCTAGGGTTTCCAGGGAGCAGCTGGTGGATTTGAACTGCAGACCTTTTGGTTAGCAGCTGAGCTCTTAATCACTGCGCCACCAGGGCTCCTGTATTTGTGAGTAAATTCTAAATGACTACATAGAGAAGCCCCATGGGAACAGAGTGGAGGCGTCCCTGATACTGTAGTGGCTCTTATCTGTATTAGTTATCTATAGCTGTGTAACAAATTACCACAAATATATCAGCTTAAAACAACACACATTTATTATCTCAGTTTCTATGGGTCAGGAGTCCGGGAACCACCTGGATGGGTCCTCTTGCTCAGGGTCTCACAAGTCTTCAGGGATCATCCACAACTAGGTTCTCCTCAGAGACTCAAATGAGTAAAAGATCTGCTTCCAAGCGTCCTGAGGTTATAGGAAGAATGCATTTTCTTGTGGCTATGGGATTCATGAAGCTTGCGTCTTTAAAGGAGAGAGAAACAGACAGAAAGACTAACTCTAGAGGGAAGGTTTTATAGCATTACCCTCTCCCAGGCACTGCCATGGGCCGATCTAAGAAGGCAATTTATAGCACCCAGGATACAGCCCCAAATGTATCAAATATGTGTACACTATATTGAATGTGTATGCAATGAAATAATGGTGATTGGAAAGAGGAATTATACTTAACTAGTTTCCATAGGGAGCCCAATGGTGGTTAAGTGCTACCGCTGTTAACCAAAAGGTCAGCAGTTCGAATCTGCCAGCCTCTCCTTGGTAACACTATGGGACAGTTCTACTCTGTCCTATAGGGTCGCTATGAGTTGGAATCAATTCAGTGGCAATGAGTTTAGCTTCCATAGGATCATTTACACATGAAAAACAATATAACTTATTAAATATGTAAAATAGAGTTGAATTTTACACTTAAAATTACCACTTAGGAAAAAATGTGGTTTTATAGTAATGTTAAATTGCATTTTTTATTTTCTTTAAAGGAATTTGTTTTAACTGAATTCTCGTACATCAAAATTCATGAAAAATTGGAGCTATGGTGTGATCAGTAGTTTGAGTAAATGTGTCACATTGCTTTCATATATTAATTTTTAATATAACCCTAAAAAATACTAAGGTTAATTCTCAATAACATACATAGTAAGTAAGTTGATTTTATTCTTTGAATAAAACTATTGGGATATTATTTACCTCCATAAATTTATATCAATTAATCAAAAATATAATCACACTTAAGTTGGCATCTCAATTTATTAAAACATGACTTTTGATTGCATATACTTTGTCCTTGTGAGAAAATATTAGAATAAAACAAAATTTATGAAATTATATTGCTGTCAAGTGAGAAAGAATGCCCTCGATCTAAAAGATTGGATTGAATTATAATTACTTATGTGAGGAAGGACATCTATTAATTTACATATTCAATTACATTGCCAATTACATTGAAAAATGCAATTACACGCTTAAATAGGTAATCAAAAATCCAAGTCTACCTAGTTGGTTCCTGTTCTTATTAAATGTGGGATAATTGCTTTGCCATTAAGAACCACCTGTTGAAACCTGTATAGTAATTAGGCCTCTATTTGCTCTATTTCCGTGTGTAAAACAGAAACATTTCTGCTAGCACTGCTGTCAAGAAAAGGTCATTTGTTTCATTTTGGCTGTTCATTTGAACCTTCAAATAAAAATGAAATGAAAGTAGAAATAGTTCTACAAAATTTCCACCAACGTTCATAGAAATTCTAGGGGTAAAGGAAAAACCTACAGGAGCCCTAAAAGTTCTTGTTATCCAAATGGCAGAAATCCAAAGAAATGTCTGCTTTGTGTACATGGGGGCAGACTGAATGGAGAACCTGAAACAAAACCACAGCCCAGCCCCTGAGGAATTGTACCTTCTGGGAGGAGGGGTTGACAGACCCCTACACAAAGCACACAAACACTGCACAGCACCTGGCAGTGTAGTGACACAAGCCCGGGGCTCTGTCTTCACGGTGGTGCTCCAGCATGTCAGCACCTGCTCTGCGAGGTCCTGGGTTCCCAAGGCCACCACATCAACTAGGAACTGGTAATCCTGGGATCAGCTGTATGGAGGAGAGAGGAGAATCAAGGAGAGATCCTTGACCTGGGGGGATGGTTAGGAGTGACGTTCAGCAGCAGCCACTTGCTATGGCTTAATCAGCCCCCTCTCAGTAACTGTTGGGCCTTTTTATTGCACTGGAGTGTTAGAAGAGATCACAATGACAAGTGTCTGCTATGGGTCAGAGAATTTTATTTCCCTCACCACAGCCTCTAGACTTGGAATGTAAGGGGCTTCTCTACAACAGTTTTTTACTGCATTTGTATTGCTTACATGGCCTGATTTTGTTCTGAGAAATGGGGAGAGGGGATAATTAGATGAGATTATGACTTTCCAGAATAATTTTCTAACATAGACAAACCAAAAAAACAAACCCATTGCTGTCGAGTCGATTCCGACGCATAGCAACCCTATAGGACAGAGTAGAACTTCCCCATAGAGTTTTCAAGGAGCGGCTGGTGGATTCGAATTGCTGACCTTTTGGTTAGCAGCCGTAGCTTGCCATAGCTCTTAACCACTGCACCACCAGGGCTCCAACACAGACAAAGCAGGCATGATTTTCATTTATATTGTTTTATTTTTTAATAAAACACTTTGAAGATGAATACCTTGTACAAAATAAGTTTTTGAGAAATGTTAATATATTGTCTGTGTAAAATGTGGAATTTAAGTGAAAAATTTGTTACTGGTATTTTAATAAAATTTGGCTAATTAATGACTGGGAAGCTGTTTATAATTTATATTTAAAAAAACTGGCAAATAGCAGTTTGCTCTTTTTTACATCAACTCCTGTAGGTTGGCATTCATTTGCACTGGGCAGACAAGCTATAGTTCAGGTTTCATTCAGGTACACATTTTTAAAAAGAGTAAATTATGATAGCTCTATACTTACTGATTTTAATTGCTTATGAATCTTATATTTTGGGGGAACAACTGATTTAGAAAAAATAAGGATGTCAAAAGGTTCAAATAAAACTATAAAAAGTAGTATCTTGCTTTCTCAAGCCGTTGCTTTGTTGAACTGGTACATTTGCCTGCTACTCAAATTAGCATTGAATAATTACTGGTCATTAGTACTGATCACGCAGTTGTATTTGTAGTAAAACACACGCATACACACAAAGGGGAGAAAGGAACATTTGAGATTGTTAGCTTGGGTTTTTGTTTGCAAAGTAAATGGCTGCTTAGGAAAAAGTGCTATATGAAAATTTTATATAATGTACTATTTATTTGGGAACCCTGGTGGCGTGGTGGTTAAGAGCTTGGCTGCTAACCAAAAGGTCAGCAGTTCAACTCCACCAGCCTCTCCTTGGAAACCCTATGGGGCAGTTCTACTCTGTCCTATAAGATCATTACGAGTCGGAATCAACCGCAATAGGTTTGGCTTTTTGTTTTTTATTTTTTGGTAGTATTTATTACCAGAAGTATATGGATTTAAATGCTAAACAATTGAGAATATTCAAAAAGTTGTTGCTATCCCTTTTTTTTTTTTCAGTATGAACTGAAGATAAATATGGCTCTTAACTGATGAAATTCTAGGGAACATTGCCATATGAAAGCAAACCACCAAATGAATTATAAACAAATCTCAGCTGGGGCTTGGGTATAATGAAGCTATCAATAAATTGACCCCACATTTCGAAATTTTTCATACTTAATTTTCAATTTCTGCCATTTCATTTTTTGTGTAAGATATACATATATACTATTTTTATTATGGGATCAATTTGCTGTTATTTTAATCCATATTGCCGATTCAAATAAGTCTGTGAAATAATCTCTCAGGCACACAGTTAATTTTGTTTTAAAATTGTGGAACACTTCAAACTAGTTACAATCTCAACTGCAAAGGGAGGTTTGAAACCCTTTGATTTTCTGGTAGTTGTTTGCATCCCTGTCACAAGCCCATTCAGATGTGGCAGAAACCTAAATTTGTCAGCCTTAGTTTTCAGTGTTCCTTAAGTCAGAATCTGCATTGCCACAATATCCTCAGTTGCTTTTTATACATGTTGAATTTAGGAAGTCTTGTTTTTAAATAATGGCTCCATTTAAATGGATCTCTTAAGTACCTGGCACTTAAAGTGTCAGGCAAATAGTTTAAACTAGTTGCCTTCCACTTGGCTGAAACTCAGTCCCATGGCAATCCCATATGTGTCAGAGTAGAATTGTTCTCCATAGGGTTTATAATGGCTGTGATCGTTCCAAAGCAGATCTCCAGGCCTTTCTTCCAAGGCACCTCTGTGTGGACACGAACCCCCAACCTTTCAGTTAGCAGCCAAGCACATTAACCATTTGCATCACCCAGTGACTCTGGCAAAGGGTTAGGTTCTTAATATATGTTATGTCATTTAGTCCTCACAACGCCCTTATTATCACTCCTCATCTTAAAAAAAAAATTATCATTAAGTTGATTCTGACTCATAGCGACCCTGTTGGAAAGAGTAGAACTGCCTCATAGGGTTTCCAAGGAGCAGCTGGTGGATTCAAATGGTTGATCTTTTGGTTAGCAGCCGAGCTCTTAACCACTGCACCAATTAAAAAAACAAAACAAAACACTTTCATTATGAAAAATATAAAATATATACAATTGTAGAGATTATAATAAACCCCCCTATGCACTCTGTACTCACCTTCAACAATTATCAATGCCGGTCCAAATTTGATTGATGATTCTTTTGAAGCAAATCCCAGTCATGAGATAATTTTAACCATAAATAGTTACATAAAAGAAAGGCCTGGTGATGTACTTCTGACAGGTCACAGCCATTGAAAATCCTATGGAGTACAGTTCTACTCTGAAACATATCGACCCTTCCCTGTATCATGTTGCTGCCCTTGCACTGTCCCCAGTCTTATTTCTTCACTCTCTGTTTATCTCTCGGAATTCTTGTCTGCTTATTCACTCTAAGAAATATTCAGATCCACACATGTCCATTTTGAAACTCCACATTTTAAAATCTAGACTCTGGGGGACTGATATAATGCCCAAAGTGATGTCAACCCTCCAACAATAAGTTACAGAATAATGGGGGGAAAAGTTTTTGTTTTTCCTTGCTTACTTGATTGTTTGTTTGTTTTAAACTAGATATCCCAAAGATATGTGTAGAAAAGATCAACTATTTTCAGTATCTTCCTGGGACCTTCTGAATGTACCCTGTGTTCTAGTAGAATGCGAGGTTTCTCCCATACTATGGTAGGGCTATATTTATGCCTTATCTCTCTCCTCCCATTCAGAGCCTATGTTGCTTATAAATGTAAAATTCATGGATGTCCTTGCAGTATGCTGAGTCATCCCTGGAAACTATTTAGTTCTGCTTCTAGTACTGAAAGAGTTTTATTTTATAAAGATTTATCACAATTTTTTTCTGAGCTTTTAAAATTTAATATTGTGTGGTTGTGTTTTAGATTGGAGAATTAATATACATTGTGGAAGGAGAAGGTTTGATCCCCTTGCCTTCCAAGTTTGTTCCAATGAATTATTCAACTCCACTTGACTACAACACTTCTCCAGAAGAAGGTAGAGTATAAGTTTATTTCACTTATAATGTTGAAGGGTAGGACTACTTCTCATATAGTATCCTAACCATCCTCATAATCAGCTTTTCCAGTATTTAATTAGATTTCAGAAGGCTCCCTTTTAACTTTATTATGTCAGCATCCATGTAATACAGTACCACTTTATTGATTAAAGAAAAAAGTCAATAATGATTGTTTTTTTGAAGCTTTATTTTTTAATCTTGAGATAAATATTGAAATTTGACATACAACGTATTTCTCATCAAAACTTTCCATTTTTCAAATAATTTGGAATCCACTATGCTCTCAAAAATCTATGTCTTCATAGGATCTGGGATTCTACCCTGCTCTCTTATTATTTAATCACTGACCCTTAAAGAATTAAGCTTTAAAGTAGAAGATTGTCAGTGAAAGAAAATGGCAGATCTTGCCTGTGCTTGTCTTGCTGTCTTTACATGTGTCTCTACTCCCCCTGACCTGAGCACAACCTCTGAATGGAACGCAATGGTAATTGAAACTTTTGAGCATGCTGATGATATACCTATGAAAGAACCCTTTGACTGGAACTTTTCCTAGAGTATGTCAGCAAAATGTATTTCCTCTAATTTCTGGGGATTTATGTTTGAACAACTGAATTAGAATTACTGCAAATGTGTTACTTATGTTTACTCTGTTTGATAAAGGTCGTAAATGCAGTTTTATAGTTCAAACCTCCCAAGCCCATCCTGGGTAACAATATTGAGGGCAAAACTGTTCATCCCATTCACCAGTATTTTTGTTTTCTCTAGAGTTTAATAAGGAAGATCCAGTTCTGTATTTGAACTGCAATCTCCGGCAAATCCTGGATATGGAGCTAAAATTGCCACTGACTAATGAAGCCAAGGAAAAGGCTTTGGCTTTTGCAGCACAGCAACAGATGTCAGACATTGAGTATCAGCGAAGATTTATCACAGGCACTCTGGAGAGCAGCAGTATCCGCGTGGCCATCGCCATCCTGGGGCTGACCACAGTTGAGGTGGGAATGGAGGACAGATAATGCACTTCAATTACTCTCTCTTTAAAAATATGCAGAGCTGTTACTACTTAATCGGTAACAATATTTTTCCGTAGAAAAATGATAGGTTTGCACTGAATGCTGTTTTTTTTTTCCTGCAGAAGATGTATCAGTAGCTTTTTTTCTTTGTTTACCTCATTAAATAAAAAGATTGAAACAAATCATTATACTATGTAATTGTATGCACTACAGTGTAATTGTTAAATTCACAGTTTTCAGTTCTAGCTGCACATTAGAATTGTGGGGAGAATTTAAAATAATACCAGTGCCCAGGCCCCACTGCAGAACAATTAAGTAAGAATCTCTGAAACAGGTGGGTGTTGGTGAGGGTGTGTTTTAAAAGTCGCCCACCTGATCCAGAAAAGATCTTCTCTGGATTCAGATTACCAGGCTGAGAACCCAGATTCTAACTGTCCAGCTGTGTGTCTGTGGGCTGGTTACTGAAAGCTCATCAAGCTTTGATGTTTACATTTGGAATATGGAGAGGTTGGCCATTTTATAAAAACTAAGTGAGAAATATGTAAAATTCTTAGCATATTATCTAATAGATATGTGCTCTGTATATGTATAATATTGTTGCTGTTACTATTATTACTATAGACTCGTATTAGTGCTGAACTCTATTTTATATAACGTCATATTTGAAATATGTTCCAGCCTATTCTCCACAGAGTAGCTAGAGCAGTTCTTCTAAAATGTAAGCCTGCTCATGTAGCCTCCTTGTTGTTCTTCAAACAATCCAGGCATGCTGCCCATGGTCTTTGTGCTTTTATAGGGCTGCATCCCTCAGTCACTTCAAGTCTCTGCTGAAATGCTACCAGTGAGGTTCTGCTTTACATAGTATATGTATACCATCCCCTGCTAACCAAAGATCAGCGGTTCGAACCCACCAGCCGTTCTGTGGGAGAAAAGACCTGGCGATCTGCTCCCATCAAGATTACAGCCTAGGAAACTCTATAGAGCAGTTCTTCTCTGTCATATAGGGTCACTGTGAGTCCGAATCAGCTCTGCGGCACATAACGACAACCCTCCATCAGGCATTTTCCAAAATCCTTGGCTGTCTTCAGTTTTCTCTGTAGTTAGCACTTAACCACCTGAAAGTAGCACAGTTGTTTTCTTATTTCCTGTCTCCATTAAGGGAATATGTGAGAAGATGTTTGTTTCGTTAACTCTCACATCACCAGTACCTAGAAAGTGTGTCCTGTACCGAAACCAAACAAAAACTCGTTGCCATCAAGTTGATTCCGACTCATAGTGACCCAATAGGACAGAGTAGAACAGCTCCATAGAGTTTCAAAGGAGAGACTGGTGGATTGAACTGCTGACATTTTAGTTAGCAGCCAAGCGCTTTACTATGGCACTACCAGTGCGCCTCCTGTGGCTAATCACTATATCTTGGTTCAACGAAGGAATAAATCTTTCATTTTTTTCTTCCTCGTTATATACTATTTATCTTTATTTACATATGTTACATCAAAACCCTTGGCATTGTAGGGGTGATTCTTTTCCCCCAGAAAATAGATCCAAAACCCATTGCCATCGAGTTGATTCTGACTCATAGCGAGCCTATAGGATGGAGTAGAACTGCCCCATAGGGTTTCCAAGTCTGCAATCTTCATGCAAGCCAACTGCCACATCTTTCTCCTGTGGATTCGAATACCTCATCTTTCAGTTGCAGCCAAGAGCTTTAGCCACTGTGCCACCAGGGCTCCTCAGAACTGCTGATGGTTTTTTTTAAAGATAACCTAGATTTTTATGTTCTGACTGGCTCAAAAACATCAAGGCCCGAGGATCTGAAGCTGTCTTCACTGACCATCCACACTGTGCTTCCAAAGGTTCTGAGGGCTCTCTTCAGCTCAAACCAAAACGTTCACTCCTCCTCCAGGACAGTGAATTTGGGAAGGCTCATGTTCAACTCTCGGCACACTCTTATAATACTAATTTTCAATGAGAGGCCGTTTCACACTTCAAGCCTACCATATTTCTCTCTCTCTTTTTATGCTTGAAAATCATTTTCTTCATTCTTATCATTTACCAAGAGATTTTATTTAAAAGAAAAATGGTTTCGGAAGGTGGATTTTATTCATGGACGGACTCTATGTGGTGTACCCACATATGTAGTGTATATCTTTCTCCCTCGGCCTTTGGCTCTCTCCCTGGATTCCCAGCACACTTTCGGTGTTTATTATTGCATTGATCAAATTTTGTTATTTATTAGATTTTATTTCATATTGACCTGTTTCTCCTACCAGATTGTGGATTTCTGGAAATCTAAAGAACTTTAATCGTGTGTTTTTCTCTGCCCTCAATGCCTTGTGCATAATAGGTGCTCTGACCTTCTTTGGAGCCCTGGTGGCCCAGTGGTTAAGGGCTCGGCTGCTAACCAAAAGGTCGGCAGTTCGAGTCTACCAGCTGCTCCTTGAAAACCCTATGGGGGCAGTTCTACTCTGTCCTATTGGGTCAAAATGAGTCGGAATCGACTCAGTGGCAACAGATTTGGCTTTTGTTTTGTCCTTGTTTAATTGAGTGGAACACTTGCCCGAACAAATGAGTGGCTCTTTTAACCTGCTTTACTCATACTTGAAGGGCTGGCTTTATTTGGAGTGTTCCATTTTGAAAAGGAGAATATTGAACTAGATTGTGTCTAAGGGACTGTTTGCACGAGGTTGAGTTTAACCCACATTATATGAGTGATGCTTGAAGGAACTAAAAATATCAAAATCAAACCTGTATAAAAAGGATTTTTGGAGGTTTGTGGAGGGGTGGAACTTAGCGACTTTTATATATTCACAGAATTGTCATTAGCAAAAGAGAAGGGACTCACTCTATACTGCTATTAAGAACTAGAGCTGATGGGTAGATGTTAAGGAGGGCAGGTCTCAACTTGGGGAAGGAAGCACTTCCTCAACCCAGTTCACTAGTGCAATTGTTTCTTCCAGTGGCAAAGAATTCTTCAGTATGCAATGCAATGACGCAGGGTACTTTGTGCATCCCTCAGTAAAGAATGGCTCCATTGGTTCTGTGAAACCTGTTAGTATTGCCTTTCTCCAGTTAAATAATAATGTGGCTAAAGAAATGAACAAATTCAACCCTTTCATTGATTTGGACAATTATAAAAAAATATATGGAATCTAAATGCATAATGCTATCTTTTGTGTTTTGGAAGTAAATGTTAAGAGAATTACATTCCAATTTTACTCTCTGTTTGTTTGCAGTCTTGCATGCTCTTTAATACCTCAAAGTTGAAGAAGCCTAAGTCCATTTCATACGAGACAGAAGTGAGTCTTCCACAACATTTCCATATCCCCAAGAAAATCTGCATCCCTCAGATTCCGGAAAGTCAAGATAAATCTCAAAGAATTAAACCTGCAAGTAAAAAAGGTAATCAGTAATGTGTGGGCTGCAATATCTAGCACTATTCCAAGCACTGGGAAATTAGCTCAGCTCATAAGATGTTCATAATATAATTGAAGTGATGGTTCAGCTACATGAGTACCAATTACTGAATAATATTTTGCATTATAAATAATCATCATATTACAACACAATAATCTAAATTATGTACTGAATTTGAGTGCTAAGTTACTGGACTGAAATTTGCAAGCCTGTGTGTATTAAAGAGCAGTAATCTGATAAAGACAGTAAGTGCACTTTGAGAAAGGTGAGCTGTTGCTTTAAGAGTGTACTTGGTGACAAGTAGTACTAGAATTGAAGCTTAGGTTGGCTCTAAAGGATAGGTAGGAGGTTGACGGCGAGAGCACATATAAGAGAGCAATGTATCATTTATAAATAATTCATCTTTGATCTGAACTAGGGTCTTTATTAGTTGAGTACTTAGTTTTGTCCTCCTAGTGCCCTTTTATTATGCTGTTGTGATCAGGAATGAATAAACCATATTTACTATTAATATTGATGTTAACATTATTAAATACAAGTGATAAGATGTAAACAATGTGACTATATAATTTTAAATATTCAGAATTAGTTTTCTTTTTTCTTTGACTTCATTCCAAACTCCTAGATAAAATTAGGAATGTAATTTCTTCACTTAGACCAGTTCCTAGAATGTATGGGAGCTCCAGTGTCATGAGTTCTAAGTTATATTTTTACTCAATTTGGTTTTGTTAATTTTTGTACTTGTTATTTTCCTATGGCTCTGCATTAACGATAAAATATTTTTAAGTCTGAAATAGTGGCTACACTCTGTAAATTACGGGATAATCTGTTCACTTGACATTCCCAGGAGAGCTTGGATCCCAGATTGTAATGCTAAGCGCCCAAGCAGGGAACAACAGAGTAAGAATTAGGTCTGGTATAAGGCACTAGGGATGATGGAACTTGTGGAAAAGTGGAGAGTAGCTACTCTGCCAAAACAGTCAATTTCAAAAGAAAAAAATTGAAAGCCAGATCCAGTCACACAGCTGTGAGGCATATTTGGCTCACCAGCTGCCAGTTTGAGACCCCTTATCTTCAGTTGTCTTTTTGGTTTGTTTGTTGGATCCTTATTACCTCAAGCCTTTCAATGTTCTATTAAAATTTTAAGTGAACATATTTTTTGGATAGCTTTGTAATCCCTTTTGAAATAACTGGATAAATCCCTGTGTATTTTAAAGCCAGAGTGGAGGTTGGGCAAAAGAAGGGAGCCCCCAACACTAGGCTGGACTAGCTTAGAATTTAGCCTCAAAAACAGTTAGCTGGGGGCATGAAGAGGAATACTGACCTCTTGCCTGTCCCCAGAAAACAGCTGTTGACTGGAAGCTGGTTGGATAGGGAGCCCTGTGTTCTTGGCTGCCCCTGTCTAGATTGGAGTTTCTGTCTCCAATCCAGAAAGAAAGTGGGTCTTGGTCTAAATATCAGACTTTCACTATTCTTACCAAGTTTTTAGGTTTTCTTGGATGGATGTTTCTTCATTCACTGTATGCCCGTAGAACAATTTCCAGAGACTTAATTTAAAAAAAATAATAATGATTTTCACCACTTTTTCTGGAGAACAGATCTGTGGAACTCCTAATTATGTCATGTTGGAAGTGGAACTCTTTTATATTTATTTTTTCCTACAACTTTTATAATCAGTGTGATTTCCTCAGAGGCAGTGTGTGGAATTTTTTGTTATTTTTGTAGAAAGATTTAAAATACTTCCGTAATTCTTTTTATTCATAGTGATCTAAAGGCTAAAATTATGAGGAGTTTAATAACCGTAAAAGATATATCAGTAATATTAATACTTATGCAACTTAACAGATTCCCTGTGTGAGTTGCCTGAAGACAGTATACATAGTTTCACTGGAAATTCAAGGATTTGCCAAATGTTATGTACCTGAGGTTGTTCTCATTTCCATTCACCTAGAATTATGTATGAAGTCATAAACATAGAAATTCTAAGTCATAGAGTTTACGAAGTCATTTACAGGTCCTCAACAATCACCTTGTCCAGTGTGTGTGTGTATATGTGTGTGTGTGTGTGTGTGTGCAGGTGTGTGCACATATTTGTGCATGTTTTGGGAGTCAGGTTGAAATATGATGGAACATCCAATATATAAATCAGATAAATGTAGAGCTTCTCTGGTTAAAACTGGAAAAAGATGCTCCATTGCTCTGTCTGTTTGGCCTCTCCTTTTACGGCATGCCCAGCAGTGGTTTGTGAAGCAGGTTCTCATAAGCCTGGGGCTCTGATAAAAACAGTTTGAAAGCCACTGATCTATCCCAACATCTACATTTTATAGACGAGGAAATTGAAACACAGAGAGATTAAACAATTTAGCTAGAATTGAATAGCTAATGACAGAATTCCTGTATCTTCAGACTCTTTATCCAAAGATGCTGGATGATGGCATGCTTCGTTCAACAAATACTTATTGAGAGCTTACTACGTGCAGGCAGTGTTTAGGCATCCAAGATATGTGGTGAATACAAACGGAGAAGGTCCCTGCCTTTTGAGAAACTTGGTTTAGGGAGAGGTCCCTAACGTTTGCCATCCTTAGGGCATATGATTTGAATGTCATTTTCAGTACTGGTTCCCACTGTTCCATGGCTCATTCTTTCATTCCATCTTGTGCCTTAGCATATTGCATTGCTGGATAACTAGCCAGTTAAGTATACCAACAGTGGCCATGGCATAGAGAATTGTGCCTATCCACAGGGTAACTTAAGCCAAATTTTGACTTCAGTAATGTGGAATAGAGAGTGGAAATTATCAAACAATATCATTAATATTATACGCAAGTAAAATTTTGCTGAAGATCATTCAAAAATGGTTGCAGCAGTACATTGACAGGGAACTGCTAGAAATTCAAGCAGGATTCAGAAGAGGACATGGAATGAGGGATATCATTGCTGATGTCAGATGGAACTTGGCTGAAAGCACAGAATACCAGAAAGGTGTTTACCTGTGTTTTATTGACTATGCAAAAGCATTCGACTGTGTCGATCATAACGAACTATAGAAAACATTGCAAAGAACGGGAATTCCAGAACACTTAATTGTGCTCATGCGGAACCGGTACATAGACCAAGAGGCAGTCATTCGAACAGAACAAGGGGATACTGCATGGTTTAAAGTCAGGAAAAGTGTGCGTCAGGGTTGTATCCTTTCACCATACCTATTCAATCTGAATATTGAGTAAA
>NW_004444095.1:6023332-6024359 GCF_000243295.1 Trichechus manatus latirostris | reverse complement strand
CCTACATTTAGCAATTTTTTTCTTTTGCCATTGAACATAGAAGTTTACAGTTTTTGTCTTTAATCCTTAAAATGTTTTCATCTTTGTATTTAGAGTTTTAATGAATATCATGACAGAGATTGTGATAACAGTGTGGTGGGAAGGAAGAATAGTCTTTTCTTTCCTGGGAGGTGCCTCCTGAACACCTCTGGGATGTGGAGGGTTTCCCCAGGCGCACCTAACCGTCTTGTGTCGGTAGAAGCACAGCTGTGAGCTATCATCAGGGAAGGGGGGATCTGGTAATGAAGAGGAAATGATATTAGTTTCATTGGTTGGTGGGAGAACTGTTACTTAAATAGATGAAACCAGGAACACCTCTACAAATTTCAAGGTCTGATCGCTGATATTTTCATTTCGTTACTTCCTGTAATGTTTTATCCTAGTCTGAATCATTGAATGGCATCACGTTTGGAGAATGTGTTCAAGGGCAGGAACTGAGTGCCCCGCTCCATTTCCATAATCGCATTTCTGTGTGCACGACTCAGTTCAATTGAGCCAAGTATTCCTGTCTTCAACCCAACAGGCTGGCACAGATTCATCAACAGAGTCAAAGGACTGGGTGGTGTGTTTTGTGAGCTTGCCGTTGTACAAACAGCCTCTATGGTTGGCAAATGATTGAGCTGCTAGGAATGTTCACACCCATCTCTTTCCACTTTAAAGTAGTTTGTCTCCAGTTCTTTTCTTTGCCCCACCCTGTAACCTGTTCAGTACACTGAATTTTTCCCTTCTGTTTCAACTTCTTCTGGAAATATCATGTTTTGCCTTTCACTTTATTTCCAGCCAACAACCCTAATGATCGGTCAGCAAAAGATAATTTAGACTTATGATTAGCATTGTGATTTTTTTGCTATGAATATTGCAGAATAATATATGCATCTTTACCAGAATATTTCGTGATTCTGATGATTCTTTTTTAGTTATTATTGTCGTGAAATATATACAACAAAACATACATCAATTCAGTAATTTCTACATGTATGATTCAGTG
>NW_004444095.1:5994304-6010216 GCF_000243295.1 Trichechus manatus latirostris | reverse complement strand
GAAGCAGACTGCCACATCTTTCTCCCATGGAGTGGCTAGTGGGTTCGAGCTGCCGACCTTTCAGTTAGCAGCTGAGCGCTTAACCACTGCACCAGCAGGGCTCCTTATATATTCTTTACTCTTATATACTTAACATAAGATATTTGCAGTTCCATAAATGGCTTATTTTGCCTTTTATTGTTTTATATCTATGGACACAGAGCCTGCAATAAAAAAATTGTGAGCTTTAAAAAAGTTTCTTCGTCTTTCTGTTAGGTCTTCAATAGTGCACATATGCTCTGCAATATTACGTTTAGAAAGGCATTTAATCAGAAATTGTATAAGCCTTTTCCCCTAGTTTAAGTCCTGGAGAACATGCTGTTCATTGGCTTCCTAACAACTCATTCAAACTAAGTTGCACTCTTAGTAAATCAGTCTGCAATAACTTAAAAATCAACTATGTTCAGAACAGATTTTATTTTTAATACAAGACAATTAGAGAAACTTTATGATGTTCAGAATTGAAAATGCAAAACAAAAAGTTAGTTTCCTGTCAGCAATTCCTGGCTTCCCTTCCCCATGGAGGGGTTAATTAGAAAGTGAAATTTTACTTCACTTCTTTTTGTTTGAAAGCTTTGTCTTCTTAAACAATTTTGTATTAAACAAAGACAACTTCCTAGTTAAAATTCTGGCAAGCTAGGGTTCTTGATAAATCCTCTCTTAATTTTTCATTAAATGATCAATGAAGACATGCAGAAATTCAAAAAGTTATCAGCAACGGAAATGAAAGATAACAGCCAGCCATTTACATGAACCCTAGGAGGAATTCCCGTTGATTACTGAAGTGTCTAGATTGAAAACCACAATCAGTAGTTTATGCTGGCACTTGCCCAAACAAATATCACTTAGGTTAAAAAAAAAAAAAAGGAAACAGTTATTTGCCCTATACCTAGAAATGTGCTGTCTGCACCCACCAGAAAA
Source organism: Trichechus manatus latirostris (assembly GCF_000243295.1). Lineage (NCBI taxonomy): Eukaryota > Metazoa > Chordata > Mammalia > Sirenia > Trichechidae > Trichechus > Trichechus manatus. The sequence goes on along the minus strand of NW_004444095.1, from coordinate 6,009,256 downwards.
CCAGAAAGCTGCCTCCCCATCGCATACTACCTGGCACATAATAGGTGTTGAAAAATATTTTTCAAATGAGTGAATGTATGGGAAATTATTTCTAAGGTGGCCAGCATCCTGTTTCTCTTGTCACCCTTGCACTCTATTAACTCTTCTCTGTTTGCACCCATCCTGAGGAAAAAAACCCTCTGGACTTAAAATGACTATAACTATAGGAAGAAATATCCAGGAACATCATTCTATCGATAGTGTAGAATCTCGTATATAGATCTGGTGGTGGTGACAGAGATGGGAAAACTTAGAGGGAGTTATGCATGTTATTGGTAGAATAAGAGTTTACTCATTAACAAGAACAGATTTTCTAGAATGCAATTTTTTCCCTAGATTATTGAATGCAAGAAAATATCCTCCCTACATCTAACAGATGAATAATCGTTTGATAAAGGAAATTGACCTAAGGGCTTTGAATTAAGTTGCCTCCATATTTAGATCTAAGCGATCACTGCAAAGTGAAAGGGCAATTGGAACCTGTATATTTGACTACCCGGCAAAGAAAAATCTCTCCTATTTCTAGGAGCAGTTAGGAAAAGAGAAAAAATATTTTTAAAAAAATGCTAGAAGACAATGAAGTGGCATCTAAAGAGCCTTGGAAGAAACAGACCATGGCTCAAAAATTATATTTATACATAGCACAGTAGAAAGGATATTTTTGAAAATGCAAGGGAACAAAAAACATACCTTCCATGCAGTCTTTCCCAACTCATTAGTCAAAGTCATATTCAAAAATTTAAGAGACTGTTTTAACAAGGAGGTCTTATACAACTATTTTTATTTCAACATTGTTCAGCCAGAATATATTAACTCAATGTCTATGCTATGGCAGACAATATATTAGGGGACAGTGGTAAACAAGTCAGAATTTCAGGCTTTAAGAAACTTCTAGGCCAGTGGGGGAGAAAGACAATCAGATAAATACAATGCACTTGTTGTTAGTATCCCTCCAGTTGGCTCCAGCTCATAGCGACCCTATGTATAACAGAAAAATACGTTGCCTGGTCCTGCACCATCTTCATGATCATTGAGTGCACTGTTTCAGCCACCATGTCAATTCAGCTCATGGTTTCCCTCGTTTTTGCTGACCTTTTTAGCAAACGTGTTGTCCTTTTCTAGTGATAGGTCTTTCCTGATGACGTGTCCAAAGTAAGCAAGCCGAAGTCTCACCATCCTTGCTTCTAAGGAGCATTCTGGTTATATTTTTTCTAAGACCTATGTGTTCACTCTTCTGGTGGTCCAGGGTATATTCAGTATTCTTCTCCAGCGCCACAATCTGAATGCATCAATTCTTCCTCTGTCTCCCTTTTTCATTGTCCAGCTTTCACATACATATGAGGTGACTGAAAAGACGGTGGCTTGGGTCAGGCCTACCTTAGTCATCAAAGTGGTATCTTTGCTTTTTAACACTTGAAAGAGGTCTTTGGCAGACTTTCCAAATGCAGTACGTTGTTTGATTTCTTGACTCCTGCTTCCATGAACATTGATTGTTGATCCAAGTAGATAAAATACACAGTGTTAAATATTTTTAGGGACTTAAGCCCAGGGATCTATGGAAGTACATGACTTACTGTGGTCTGAGTGCTTTGTGGAGGAATTTGTTATTGTTCTGGAAGGTTTGGATGCATGTTATTGTTGTTAAGTGTCGTAGAGTTGGTTCCAACTCATAGCGACCCTGTGTACAACAGAAGGAAACACTGCCTGGTCCTGCGCCATCCTCACAACTGTTGCTGTCTTTGAGCCAATTGTTGCAGCTACTGTATCAATCCATCTTGTTAAGAGTCTTCCTCTTTTTCATTGACCGTTTACTTTACCAAGCATGATGCCTTCTCCAGGAACTGCTCCCTCCTGATAACATGTCCAAATGAAATGAAGTCTCGTCATCCTCGCTTCTAAGGAGCATTCTGGCTGTACTTCTTCCAAGACAGATTTGTTCGTTCCTTTGGCAGTCCATGGTATATTCAATAATTCTTCACCAATGCCATAATTCGAAGGCATTAATTCTTCTTCGATCTTCCTTATTCATTGTCCAGCTTTCACATGCATATGAGTTGATGAAAAAATGCAAATAGAAAAAAAGAGGAATTACTAATAGAAAAGAAGAATCAAAATTATTTTTTATAATTTTTTGATTAAATATCTAGAAAATTCAAGAAAAAAAACACATTTCATAAAATAGCTGGATTTAAGATCATTATTTAAAAGTCCTTCAAACTAATAAAAGATGCTTTGAAATATAAGAGAAAAAATATCTAATTTTTAATAGCAGTGTATGTAATACACATTGCTACAATTAGTTTTTTTATTATGTGCACTTGACTTTGTAGCTTATTTATTATTTCAGAAGAATCACTTTGTCAAGTGAAAGAAATGCTGTTGCATTTTGTTTGAAATTAGTTTCTGGAGAATCACTATCCTTTTATTTTTTATAGGAAATTACAAAGAAAGATAAAAGAAACACCATATATTTCGAACAGAATTAACAAATGTTAAGATTTTTTAATTCTTCCCCTTTAAATATATAAAAGTTTATGTACTCTGTGTTCCCATCTGCAAGCCCATTTCCTACCACTTCTTGGCTTCCCAGAGACAAAACACTCATGTGTATAGTGTGATTTTCCAGCCCACGTTTCTACATGATGATATATTATCTATCTATAAACCATATATAACCATGATGTGCTTTTTAAATGTTTGGGTCTGCTTCTGGGCTCTTTATTCAGTTGCAATAATCTTCCTGCCTCTAACAACATACTATTTTAATTACTACAGTTTAATAACCTAAAAAAACTCATTGCCATTGAGTTGATTCCAACTCATAGCGATTCTATAGGACAGAGTAGAACTACCCCATAGTGTTTCCAAGGAGTAGCTGGCGGATTCAAACAGCCGACTTTTTGGTTGGCAGCCAAACACTTAACCACTGCACCACCAGGGCTCCATAGGAAGTAGCAAAATCTGGTAAGGAAAGCCATCCTTTGTTCTTTTTTTAATCAGAATTGCTTTAGTTGTTCTACACCATTTGTTCTTCTACAGACATTTATAATCAGTTTGATTGTAAAATTAAAAAAAAATAGCAACAAATCTGGCTGTGATTTGTACTGAGAGATTTTAACTTGTGAAGAATTTATATTATTTCAATATCTAAGTCTTTCTATTCATGAATATGGTAAAAGTTTTTGTGTCACTGGATATGTTCTAGGTATTTCAATAGCTTTTCATATTTTCTGCATAAATAGATACATAAATAAGGTAGGCTTATTACTAGGTTATCTTACAGAATTTTAAATATTTTAATATAAATTATATTCTACCATTACATGTTATTTTAATGTTGCTAACATATAGAAGGAGCCCTGGTGGTGCAGTGGTTCAGAGCTTGGCTGCTAACCAAAAGCTCTGCAGTTCAAATCCACCAGCTGCTGCTTGGAAACCCTATGGGGCAGCTCTGCTCTGTCCTGTAGGGTCACTATGAGTCAGAATCCACTCTGCGACAATGGGTTTGGTTTGGTTTTGGTTTTAACATACAGAAAATTCGTTAATTTTACATTAGTAATATTTCTGCAGTGCTGCTAAAGGCTCTTATAAAGTCTAATGAATTCTTTGTATAGTCAAAGATACATTGTATGTAGTCTATTATTTTGTCTTCAAACAATGACTTTTTTCACTTTCTTTATAATTCTTATACCTTTTAATTATATTTCTTATTTTACTGTATTACCTAAGACATTTTGTGCAGTGTTGAATAGGAGTGGTATCAGAATAAGAAAATGGTGACCTTCAGAGAAAAAATGGTGTTATTTGAAAGGAAAGGACTAGCACAGATAACCAAAATAGCAGATAGCCAGTCCAGCATAAAAATGATACTAGCTATTAGCTTAAAGTAAATGTAATAACGAGGTGATATGAGAAGAATTAGTTGGGCATGCCTCTTTCTGCTTCTCTTATTTATTAACCATGAATAAAATTATTTCTTTCTGGTGGGCAAGTTACAAATTATTTTAATTGATACGGAGACAAAACCAAAACCAAACTCGTTGCTGTCGAGTCGATTTCAATTCATAGCGACCCTGTAGGACAGAGTAGAACTGCCCCATAGGGTTTCTAAGGAGCAGCTGGTGGATTCGAACTGCTGACATTTTGGTTAGCAGCCAACCTTTTAACCACTATGCCACCAGGGCTCTGATCTGGAGAAAGCCCACCCCTAAGTCATAGGAAAGTGGCAGTCAGTAATGCTTACCAAGTATTTCATATATCCCCCCATTTCTCAGCCCCCTTTTGGTTAGGTAGAGCCATGTAGCTGTTTCTGGCCAATTAAATGCAATATGTTTCACCTTTGGGCCAAGCCTTTGAGCAACCTTCCAGCCATACCTGCTTCCCTGATTTCTCAACCAAGACATGTTCCTGATGATGCGACTTCAAGATAGCAGCATTTTTCACATCCTGGGTCCCGGAGTAACTTTATGGAGGAGATAATTGTCTGACCTATGGAGGATAAGTACTGTGATTGATAAATAAACTTGTGTATTAATAAGCAATGGAAATTTGGGGATGGTGTGTTACATCAGTATAAACTAGTCTATTCTAACTAATACAATAACATTAAATAGTGTTTTACCAAAACGAATTTTAGATTTTTATGACGTTAAAAAGCAATTAAACTTTTTTTTTTTTTAATTTTGATAGCTCCAGATGGATATGTTCCATTTCCTTTACGATTTGTTCCTCTCAGTCCTGGACGATACCCTTGTAAAATTTTGTTGACATCAAAGTATGATGTCCGTGTCTATTGCATCGAAGGTGTGGTGAATGAAGAACACGCAGAAGCCAAATTAGAGTTTTCCACACCAGCATTTGAAGCTGTTACCCAGAGTATTCCAATAGTAAGTGAACATTTTTTATTTTTGGTGCATTCTCTTCATTCCCACTACCAATGTCTCAGTTAAAGTTCTCCAAATTTCTCATCTTGAACTAGCACAGATTTCTAATTGTATTATCTGCCACCAATTGTTTCTCTCAATTGATATCAGAATTTTCTTCCTGAATATAAATGATGTCATGTTATTCACCTGATTAATCACTTCTGCTGGATCTCGTTGCTTAAAACATTAACTCCAGCTTCCTTTATGCATCATCAATTTCCTAGTAAAAAGCCATGTCCTTCTGGCCCCACCAAGCAGAGTTACAGATTCTTAGATCATTTTGCTCCACAGTTGTTCTGACCTTATCACTTGATGAAGAGGGGATCACAGGCACTGAGAACAATGACTGGCTGTAGTTTGGCTACCAGTTAGTCAAACTGACAATACAGCATAGAAAAAGCTAACATAATTGTAAGGAACTTTGGATGTTTTAGAGTGAGAAACTGTTTGTTCTTATTTGTTTGTTTATTAAGGATATGACAAAGTCAACCAAAAGCACAGAAAGTTGTTCTGATGAGATATAGTACCTTTGTTATCTGAACTGTCTACACAAGCAGAACACCTTCTGTTACCTCTGATTAGGAGTAGAATGAGTACTCCAAGGCCATTTTGTCATTTTAACAGTAATTAGTAAGCCAAACAAAGCGACATTCCCCTAGATATTAAATAATACATGCATGGGCCTATTAGGCAGTGCTCCTATATGACATTGAAAGGACATGCAGTCATCCTTTTTCCTTATGTTCAGGTTGTCGATAGTCTTTAACAAATATAACTTTCAAATGATGATTCTTAAGAAGTAAAATAATGTGTAATTTTGTTAAAACTAGCAAGAAGTAATATGTAATTCACTTTCTATATGATACTCTTCTACTATCTTTTTTCATGCTTTAGAGTAATAAAACAAAGAATGAATGGAAATGTCAAGTTACTATAGAAGGAAAATGGTTTTATGGACCTTCCGTTTTATATATCGCGCCAGGAGAAACTGTGCAATATCCTCTCACATTCAAACCTATTTTGGAGTGTGAGATTATGGTATGAACTCATTGATATTTTTACCATTGTTAATATGTTAATAATGCAATGTATGATATTAACCTATGTATAATTGATGATAAAACATTTTTTGCAATAAAGTTATATTTTCCACAAATTTAAAAATTAAGAATTTGCTTGAAATTCAATAAATGTTTTAACTTAAGGGGTAAATATTCTGAAACTTGAAATGCCACTGGCTGTCAGTACTTAATATCCAGCTTATTTTTACACAACATGCAAAACAAAGTAGAATCATTGCTCCTTTTGTTCTAGTCATTGAAGAACGTGGTATATCGGCAAATATTTTCTTGCAAGACATATTTCTTTGTCAAAGAAGTAAGCACACATATAATTGCTATGTATGGCAATAAGGAGCCCTGGTGGTGCAGTAAGGTTAAAGCGCTCAGCTGCTAACCAAAAGGTTGGCGATTTGCACCCACCAGTGAGTACGTGGGAGAAAGATGTGACAGTCTGCTACCATAAAGATTACAGCCTTGGAAACCCTATGGGCAGTTCTACTCTGTCTTATAGGGTCGCTGTGAGTCGGAATCGACTCGAAGGCAGTGGGTTTGGTTTTTTGGTTATGTATGAGAATGCCTATGTAAACTCTATAATTTAGATAAAGAAAAAAAGTCTTTTCATCAGAAGTTTTCTTTATTAACTTAGTAAAAGCATTTATACATGAATTGGAAAAGTTAAGGGCTAACACCTCCTTGCAAGCTCATTTTATTAACCAGACTCAAGATTAATAGGATAGGAGAGGTTGTTTGACATCCAGCTAAAGACTTCTATAGAGCTGAAATGTGGCTACTTTTTCACAGGGCAAACTTATTCTACAAAATGAAGCAAATGGTATGGAGCACATCTTTGACTTAAAAGGCATTGGAAGACAACCTCTGGCCTTGGAACACATCGTTGTAAACTGCCGAGTGGGAGACATGGTTAATAGGCCCATAATGGTGCCCAATTATACAAAGACTATCAGAACATATAAGGTAAGTTTTTGTTTTGTTTTAGCGTCAAAGTGTTTTCAGAAGGAGTATATCGAATTATATGAAATTCTGAAGACATCTAATTTTACTTAATTAGGGGAAGCAATGTCACATAAGGTGATGTCTGTAATTCTGTTGATTAGTTTTACCTGAATAGGGTCCGTGCCCTGGAGCAGTCGAGCCAATGAAACATACTCCAAGTCAGAAAGAGTGAGAAAGTTTTATTTTAGGAGGTGTACACCACTGGGGATCAGACAGCAACGCAGGCTGTCTCTGTGGAGTCCCAAAAGGCATTTTTACACTAGAATTTATATGTGATCTTTACAAAGGTAAAAAGTGTTGTTACACACTGTAAGGTAATTACAAGAGACTATCATACTAACGAGATACCTGCCAGACATTTCCATATCTGACATCTGGGCTCTAATCTTCCTGTGATGGGTCCTAAGCCACAGGTGGCCAGACAGAGCAAAACCAAGTCATTAACAAAGGTATGCGAAAAGGAGAAGGCAAAGGAAAAAAAAAGACAAAAAAAAAACTTAGAGGTTCATCATGGCGTTAGTTATGTCAAGCTCTCAGTCGCCCATTTTGAAAAGGAGAAACTATGCTGGGGAGTATTAGGATTACAGTTGGTCCAACAGCTATTATATTTCATTTCAATTATAAAATTGAGTTAGTACCAACCAAGTTCCATATCTAAGTACTCAAACACATTAAAATCCACACATAAAACACGTATCTAAAACACATTAAAATCCACTTGTTTGAGTCATGTGTATTTTCATTTGAAAACTTTTACATAATTATAAAAGGCTTTTTCAAGAAATTTAGAAACAGCTTTAAATATTTTAATGTGAAATCTTTTGGCACAACAAAATTTCAAAAGCCTATACGATCATTTACCAGTGTGAATAATAGTAGGAATATGAAGAAATGCATACTTACTTGCACCTTTATCTTTATTAAGTTTTGTACTTGACAATTCTCACCTTTTGTTTAAGCAAATCCTGGCTTTTTTTTTTTTTAACTCTCCACCTCCATCTGTATCTAAAATTGTTGTGTGCCCAATAGGTTCCTTGAACAAAGCTTAACATCTACCCTTCATAGGTGCCTGAATTCAGTTTTTAGAAGGGACTGCAGAAATTTGGAAGCTCACTGGATTTACCCTCTGTTTTCTTTCTTTCTTTTTTTTGTAATCTTGAGAAATATGTGCCATAATTTTCTTTTTTCCTTACAAGATTGCAAATGGAATGAATATTCCAAAGACAAATCGCATCTTGTCACTCCCCTGCTAAAACAGTTCAAAGTCATCTCTTTACCTTCAGAATCAAGTCCACACCCACTGAAGTAGTTTACAATAGCTTGTTCTTGCTTATCTCTTCTGCTTCATCTCTTGACACACCTGGGTCCAGCAACACTTAGGCCTTTGTATAGAGTATTTACTTTTCCTGCTGCCTGGACTTCTCTGCCCCAAGCCCCGGCTTTCTATCTCTCTGAGTCTGTCTAACTCCTATTCATCTTTTAGGGCAAGGTTTGATGCTAGTTTCTCCAAGAATACTTCCCTGTTGCCCTGAACCTGGATTAGATGTTTTCATGTGCTTCCACAGCATTTTTTAAAACCTGTCCAACCATTGTACCTACCACATATCACATTGCTATTGCCTGTTTATTATCTCCCTACAAGATTATAAACTGTGAGAACAGGAATATACCTCTCTTATCCACTTTTTTATACCTAGCATAAATCATAGTATGGGACACATAATGGTTTTTCAAGGAAAATTTGTTTAATAAAAAGATAAAAGCATAATGGGTGGTGTTTTAAAAGAAAGAAAGGTTAGAGAAAAAAAGTCTTGACTGCTTGGATGTGCCATAAATAAGGAGAAAGTAAATCTTTACCACTCCCTTTCATCTTCCAGAATTTACTGGTGAGCAAGGAACAAACTTGTCTTATGAGTTCGATGCAAACTGGCTAAAGTAAAATCCGTAACTTCATAAAAAAACAAAATCAAACCAGTTGCTGTTGAGTCAGTTCTGACTCATGGCAACCCCATGTCTGTCAGAGGAGAACTGTGCTCCATAGAGTTTTCAAGGCTGTGACCTTTTGGAAGTAGATCACAGGGCCTTTCTTCCCAAGTGCATCTGGGTGGGTTCGAATTGCCAACCTTTCAGTTAATAGTTGAACACTTAACCATTTGCACCACAGAGGAACTCTTAATTTCATAGCACTGATTATTTCATTTTATTGCCAATGACAAAGATGATTCCTATGGTTTTTTGTTATTTTACTCTTCAGGAATAAATGTATTTTTTGAATGTAGATCTTTAAAAAAGAATAATTATATATTCTAATTATATTTATCCAATTTAATGAAGAAGTGGAATTCTTCTTCATTGTTAATAACAATATCATTAATCTTCATTAGATTATTTCCCTTAACCTATGTTGTTGTTAGGTGCCGTGAAGTTGGTTTAGACTCATAACGACCCTGTGTATAACGGAACGAAACACTGCACCATCCTCACAATCGTTGTTAGGCTTGAGCCCATTGTTGCACCCACTGTGTCAGTCCATCTCATTGAGGACCTTCCTCTTTTGCACTGACCCTCTACTTAACCAAGCATGATGTACTTCTCCAGGGACTGGTCCCTCCTGATAACAGTCCAAAGTATGTGAGACGTAGTATCGCAATCCTTGCTTCTAAGGAGCATTCTGGTTGTACTTTTTCCAAGACAGGCCTGTTCGTTCTTTTGGCAGTCTATGGTATATTCAATATTCTTTGCCAGCACCACAATTCAAAGGCGTCAGTTCTTCTGTGGTCTTCCTTATTAATTGTCCAGCTTTCGCATGTATATGAGGTTATTGAAAACACCTTGGGTCAGGTGCACCTTAGTCCTCAAAGTGATGTCTTTGCTTTTTAACACTTTAAAGAGGTCTTTTGCAGCAGATTTGCCCAATGCAATGTGTCGTTTGATTTCTTAACTGCTGCTTCCATGGGTTTTGATTGTGGAAGTAAAATGAAATCTTAACCTATAAATATTCACAATTTTTCCATCACAAAAGAAAACTTTTCTCTGACTATACTCTCTTCAACTATTAATCTCTTTAATTCCTATGATTGCTAAACTTCTTGAAAGAGCAATATTCACATGGTCACTTATCTTATGGTGGTGCATTTTTAGCTCCCCTACTCTGTTGAAGAATCCCTGGTGGTGCAGTGGTTAAGAACTCGGCTGCTAACCAAAAGATCAGCAGTTCAAATCCACCAGCAACTCATTGGAAACCTTATGGGGCAGTTCTACTCTGCCCTGTAGGGTTGCTATGAGTCAGAATCAACTCGACGGCAACGGGTTTGATTTTGGTTTTGGACTCTGTTGAAACTGCTGCGTCAAAGATCGCCATGACTTTTTAGTCAAGAAATATCCATTCTTTCCCCAAGTTATCTGTCTCACAACTCCTCTATGTCACTGTTGACCTGCTGTCTTAACATTTTTCACTCTTCAGTATATTACATTCTATAGTCCCTGTCTCCCTATCATTTCTTAACCATTCCTTCTCTGCTACTTTTCTTTCTCTAGCCATCTGATATCTTTTCAAGTTGCCACATTTAAAAGCATTCTTATGTCTGTACATTATCCCACTTGGCAGTTTCCTGGCTTCAAAGTATCATCTAGGCTCAAATCCCAAATCCATACTTTTACTCAAAATGTATCTATAAGCTCCAGCCCCTCATTTTCAACTGCTTGTTATACATTTCCATTTTGATATTCTGCTACCAACTCAAGCTCAGTATAGTCTCAGATATTTTCCTTTTTCCGTTATTCATTGCTGCCAAGTATCCACTTTCATATTTTGTATTTTTTTTAACAGCCTGTTTACATAGATTTTGACTAACCATTACAAGAATCATTTGAAATAGGAGGTTAGGACTTCCTTAATATGAAAGATGAAATAAAAAATCAGAAAGCATAATGGAGACATGTAAAATGCTATGGGATTTTATCACAGCAACAAAGTAGTAGAAAATGTTGTTGTGTTATTTTGTGCCATTGAGTTGATTCTGACTCAGAGTGACCTGTAGTTAAGCACTTGGCTGCTAATCTAAAGGGTGGCTTTTCAAACCCTCCAGACGTTCTGCAGAAGAAAAGACCTGGAGATCTGCTCGCATAAGGATTACAGCCTAGGTATCCCTATGGGGCAGTTCTACTCTGTCCTAGAGGGTTGGTAGGAGCTGGAATCGACTTGAGGGTACACAACAACAGCAGAAACAATGTCATTATTTGATTTGTATCAGAGCTTGTTATTGTCGTGAGTTGCCATGGAATCGATTCAGACTCATGGCAGTGGTACCCACCCATTGCTGTTGAGTTGATTCCAACTCATAGGGACCTTATAGGACAGAGTAGAACTGCCCTATAGGGTTTCCAAGGCTGTAATATTTATGGAAGCTGACTGCAATGTCTTTGTCCCATGAAGCAGCTGGTGGGTTCCAACTGCCAACCTTTTGATTAGCAGCCAAGTGCTTAACCACTGAGCCACCCGGGCTCCATTTTATGGCAATGGTAAAAAGCACTATGTTCAGGGTATTTGTAAAAAAACATTAAGCAGGAATTGTTTAACATCACAGTTGCCTGAGGCTGCACAAACAGTTGGGGCCAATAAGAGTTTTGCCAAAAACTTGAAAGAAAGATCTGGGGAATGAGGTGTCCTTAGGGGGCTTTGAAAAGCTCTGACATATCCTTGGGTGTCAAGCATGCTGCATGCATGTGCAGAGTTGTGGCATACATGTGTAGGGTTGTGTACATTCCCAGGAAACATCCTTAGTCAGTAGGGAAATGCAAACCCAAACCATAATGAGATGCCACTTCACACCCACTAAAACAAAAAAAAAACAAACAAACCCATTGCCAGCAAGTTGACTGCGACTCATAGCAACCCTGTAGGACAGGGTAGAACTGCCCCATAGGGTTTCCAAGGAGTGGCCGGTGGATTCGAACTGTCAACCTTTTGTTTAACAGCCAAGCCCTTAACCACTGCGCCATCAGGGCATCTCATACCCACTAAGATGGCTAAAATAAAAAAGACAGGAAATAAAATATTTGGGGGAAGATATATAGTTTTTGGTTTATGGAGTAATAGAAACCCTCATACATTGCTGGCATGGAATAAAAACGGTGTAGACATTTTCAAAAACATTATGGCAGTTCCTCAAAAGGTTAAACATCAAGTTACCACATGACCCAGTGATTTCACTCCTAAGTATGCCCAAGAGAAACAAAAACCTATGTCTACATAAAACCTTGTACATGAATTTTCATAGCAGCCTTATTCATAAGAGTCAAAAGTGGAAACAACCCAAATATCCATCACTTATGAATGGATACACAAAATGTGGGATATCATACAATAGAATATTATTTAACAATAAAGAGGAATGATGTATTGATACATAATACAACATGGATGAGCCTTGAACACATTATGCTAAGTGAAAGAAGTTAGCCACAGAAGGTCCACTTACTGTATGAGTTCATTTCTAGGAAATGTCCATAATAGGCCAATGTATAGAGTCATAGATTATTGTTTGCCTGGAGGGAAGAGAAAGATGTAACCACCTAGTAAGCAGAAAACTATATTTAACCAGTGCTGGTGGCACAGTGATTAAGTGTTTGGCTGCTAACCGAAAGGTTAACTGTTAGAATCCACCATCCGCTCCTTGGAAATCCTACGGGGCAGTTCTACTCCATCGTATAGGGTCGCTATGAGTCGGAATTGACTCTATGGCAACAGGTTTGGTTTTTTGGTTTTGTAGTCAAACAGAGAGAGCCCTGGTGGGTGGTGGTTAAGAGCTCTGCTGCTAACCAAAAGGTCGGCAGTTCGAATCCACCAAACTGTCCTATAGGGTTGCTATGAGTCGGAACCGACTGGAAGGCAACGAGTTTGTTTTTTTTTTTCCTGTGTGTGTGTGTGTGGTCACATGGACTTATGTTGACCCCATGTGTTACAGAGTAGAACTGAGCTCCATAAGGTTTTCTTGGCTGTAATCTTTGCAGAAGCAGATTGCCAGGCCTTTTTTCCTCAGTGCCGCTGGATGGGTTTGAACCGTCAACCTTTAGGTTAGTTGTTGCTGTGTGCCGTCAAGTCAATTCTGACTCATAGTGACCCTATAGGACAGAGTAGAACTGCCCCGTAGGGTTTCTTAGGCAGTAATCTTTACGAGAGCGGGTCGTGATGTCTTTTCTCCCACTGAGTGGCTAGTGGGTTTGAACTGCAGACCTTTAGTTTAGCAGCCAAGTGCTTAACCAATGGGCCAAGTACAAACCATATCGCCATAAGTGGAAATCACCTCGATAGCAATTTTTTTTTTTTGGTGGTCAAATGCTGCTTATATGTTTTTTATATGCTATTTTAATACTCATGTAGACATTTATTGAAATGGTTCATTTCTTTTATAAATCAAATTGTTATATATAATATTGTACATTGCCTATAAAGTTTTTTTCAGATTTTCTAAGCATCAGAGATCTTGCTACAAGTAGAAATATTAAATAAACATTGATTATTTTTGTAAGAATCGTTTCTATTTTTTCATAGGTCTCCACTCAGATTGTTTTCCTACCGTATGTAGCATTTTTCTGGGCTTTCTATTCATCTAAAAGTGAATCGTTTTAATGAAAGTATTTAAATTTCAGATTTTAATGTAATTTGGCTAATTTATGTAAATGTTGACATTATATAATTCTTGTTATTGAATTATCTTTTTTTAGGTAACTTCAGATCTTCCAATAGTGTGGGGATGTCCAGACATGACCATAGAACCTGATAATGTAGCTCCATATGTTGTCCACGTATCTCCTTGGAAACGTGGTGTATTCAAAGGTACACAGCCGTTAATAAAGTATTATTATTAACTACCACACTAGGGCTGAAATATGATGAGAAGAAATATAAATGTGATTTACATTTTCCTTTTCTTATCAATGACTCAGAAGAAAGTTCCGTTTGGCTTTCGGCCGTTAGTTTCCTTTGAATAATCAGAACTTTGAGGCATCCATTTTATGTCTAGTGCTGTACTCTCTTGACCATTTATTCAAATTTATTTTGGGGGTAAATTCCTAGAAGTGGAAATATTTAATTAAGAGTATTTATATTTAAAATTGTGATACTTTCAAATAGTTTTACCAGTTTATGATCCCAATAGCATTGTATGAGAATAGCTGTTTAAAGAAATGGATGTTATTAAAAAGCATTTATTTATTTATTTTATTGTGCTTTAGGTGAAAGTTTACAGTGCAAATTAGTTTCTCATTCAAAAAATTTATACACAAATTGTTTTGTGACCTTGGTTGCAATCCCTGCAATGTGTCAGCACTCTCCCCCTTTCCCTTTCCACCCTGGGCTCTCCGTGTCCATTTATCCAGTTTTCCTGTCCGTTCCTACCTTCTTGTCTTTGCTTTTGGGCAGGTGTTGCCCATTTGGTCTCATATGCTTGACTGAACTAAGAAGTACTTTCCTCACATGTGTTGTTGTTTGTTTTATAGGCCTGTGTAATCTTTGGCTGAAAGGTGGACTTTAGGGGTGGCTACAGTTCTGAGTTAACAGGGTGTCTGGGGGCCATAGTCTCGGGTTCCTCCAGTCACCATCAGACCAGTAAGTCTGGTCTTTTTTGGTGAATTTGAATTTTTTTTGCATTTTTCTGCCCCTCTGCCCAGGACCCTCTATTATGCTCGCCATCAGAGTGGTTGGTGGTGGTAGCTGGGCACCTTCTAGTTCTTCTGGGCTCTGGTTGGTGGAGGCTGTGGTTCATGTGGTCCGTTAGTCCATTGGACTAATATCTTCCTGTGTCTTTGATTTTCTTCATTCTCCTTTGCTACGAAAGTGCTGGATCCAATAAGTGTATCTTAGACGGCCACTCACAAGCTTTTAAGACCCCAGATGCTACTTACCAAAGTAG
>NW_004444095.1:5991459-5993447 GCF_000243295.1 Trichechus manatus latirostris | reverse complement strand
TAGGAACTAGAATTCAAGGCCTGTGAATCATAAACGAAATAAGTTGTCCTATTTGGGAGAGAACTAAATGCCCCATTGGTATTTGAACTCTGTTGAGGAAATGATTATAATGCGTGAAACTGGGTACAACTTCCAAAAAACCAAACCCATGCCCTTGAGTTAATTCCGACTCACAGCGACCCTATAGGACAGAGTAGAACTGCCCTATAGGGTTTCCAAGGCTGTAAATCTTTACGGAAGCAGACTGCCAAGTCTTTCTCCCATGGAACGGCTGGTGGGTTTGAACTGCCAACCTTTCAGTTAGCAACCAAGCATATAACCATTGCACCACCAGGGATCCTTGAATACAACATAGAAGTATGGAAAGCATAGACCTAGTAGCAATCTTGTGCTCCCTGGGAATCTACCTCTCATCCCCATGTGCCTCACCAAAAAATGTGTGAGGAGAGGGTCTATACCTAGCATAGAAGGTGCAAAGAAGAAAGTGCAGAGAGTAGACTGTGTACCAATGCTATTAGCAAACAGAAGGGAAATTTCAAAGTGGTAAACTTGGCATAACGTTAGCTCTCTGCTAGACCTCAATAATCCAATCATTACCATTATGCTTGACCTTAAATTTCACCCCAGCAATAGTCATTCTTATCTTCTGAAATCTTTCCTTCGCTTGTCAGACTTTTGACTTTCCAAAGCCCATTGAGGATTCTTCATGCGATAGGTAGGTTTTGAGCTAAAGTGAGCCTATTCCAAATATTTCAGTAAAATAGCATCTTTCACCATTTTTGCATATAATCCAGAGGTGTGAATTGATTTAAATTAAGTTAAATTTCAGTTTTCATTTTAGTCGTCAATTACATTACTACTAAGTTGGTGGATTTTCCTTAGTTTTAGAGTTTTAACTTGTCTCTTGTGAAGGGAAACAATTCATTTGGAATTGTCATAATTTTTTTTCATCATAAAACTCAGTTTCCTGTTCTATAGAAGGCAGAAAGTTCTACTTAGGAGAAGGAACATAAAAGGTATAATGAACTGTGGAACATTTTTGAATTAGGAGTCCTAATGAGCACCTTAAAGGAAATCTCTGGTCAATGAATCAGACTCTTAAAGTTATTGAGATGGACATAAGAATAATTGAGTAGATTTGGTGTGCCTTTCCTTTGTATAATTGTTGTTGTTGTTATTGTTGGTTTGTCAGCATATGGGAGGCCATAAAATTTCAAGACATATTTGCACAGATCAGGTGTGGACTCCTTTAACATGTTAGTTTGAAGGACTTGAGAATGAATTTGAGGGAGTCCAAGGCAACTCAGGGGAGACTGCTAAGTGAGGATGAATTAGTTAAATGTTGCTGGCTACACAAGAGGTTTTGCAGTCTTTATAATGTTGAAAAATATTTGCAAGATGTGATCATGGTAACTCTTCCCAGTGTAGTCTTTTACAGTTGAATTAATGTTTCCATTATGTGTTGGAAAAATTGAGCCTGCAAGGAAGGCTAATTCCATTTTTATTGATATTACTATTGGAAGACTTATGCAATATTTTTAAACAGTATCAATTTCATTGTTTCTGAACACCTGTTAACTAATCTGAAATCATATAAAGAAAACTAAACTATAAAATTCTCACATATACATGAGAATTTCCCTATTTGTGTTGGTAAAAGAATGTGTATCAGAATTGGAGAGTGTGTCTGTATGTATATGAGTGGTCTTTAAAATGTTTTTGTGTGTGTATGTGTGTGCTTGTTTTCAATTCTGTTTTTAAGTATACAATAATTATTTACTGAGGAGGAGGAGCCCTGATGGCACAGTGGTTAAAGCGCTTGGCTGTTAACTGAAAGGTCAGTGGTTTAAACCCACCAGCCACTCTGCAAGAAAAAGATGTGGCAGTCTGCTTCCATAAAGATTTACAGCCTTAGAAACCCTATGGGGCAGTGCTGCTCTGTGTTATAGGGTCACTATGAGTCGGAATCAACTTGACGGCAGGGATTT
>NW_004444095.1:5983367-5989264 GCF_000243295.1 Trichechus manatus latirostris | reverse complement strand
AGTTGAAGTTAGACTTCAGGTATATACCCTGTTGTACTGTGGTAATGAGGGCCTACGCGGTTGAGATGGGCCCACACTAGTCTATGCAGAGGGACAGGCTCTCAAAGTCCATGGATCCCTTATGCCTGTGCCTAGGCAAAGGAGCTGTGCCTACCCTGGGGTCCTGGCTTAGGGGAGCTGGAGGTTTATTTGTTAATTTGTTCACTCTCCAAGGCAGGGAGAATGGCTCCGGGCATGTGACGTATCCTACTTCCTGCCCAGGGGACTTGGCAATTGTTGAAGCCAAGTTAGTGTAGAGCAGGGATGGGGGGAGGTAAATGGGAGAGAGGTTTTCCCTAAGGGGGTGTTTTTGATCTGAGTGGTAAGCCATATGCGGTAAGCGATAGGCAAGTACTTACCTTTCGTGGAGGGCTGCTTCTCACTGGTTCCGGGTGGCTGAGTAGAGTCTGTGGTGCTGGGTCTCCCCCAGTGTGGAAAACATGCCTCCCGCACATGGCTGCTTGCCTGCCTCACCCCTCAGCCCCAAGGTGCTCAGGCCTGAAGGCTCAGGCTCTTGCCAGGTCAGGTCTGGCAACTCCTCACTGCTTCCGAACCATCTCTCCCTCCCCCTGCCACTCAGTCCTATTCCTCATCTCTGCCTTTGATGTTCAGGGCTCTCAGATTGCCATATATAGTTGAATCACTTGTTTTTTTGGGTCTTTGTTGTAAGAGGGTCCACGGGAGGTGTCTGACTACTCCGCCATCTTGGCTCCACCTCCAAAATGGCAGATTTAAATGGCACTACTTTTGCTCAGCACCACATTCTGAAAATACACATGGCAAGGAGTGCTTCTCATAACATGTAATATTTAGAGATCAAATTTTGAATTGAATTTTTCAAAGATAGCAACTGGCAATATGTGTCTTTTTGGAAAAATGTATCATCCTAATGTGGAATAAACAGAGTTAAAGCACCTTAGTGCTCTGTAACATCTAAAGACTTGTAACTATAAGTAAATGCTATATGAAAATATTCTTGTTGTGTAATGTTTCCATATAATAGTAGGCCCCCAGGCCATGAACAGTATATTAAATTCTTCCAGCCTGAATTTTGCTCATACATTTAAATGAATCATAATTCAATAAATGATCCTTGTTTATAGTCTTTCCCGGTTGCACATCCTTCAACTCTGTCGGCAAAGGGAAGATATTCAGCTGTCTGATTTTCCCTCTTTTCTGGTTATAAATAACATGTCACTGATGATTGTAAGAATTTCTAAAGACTTTTTCCTTATACGTGAAAGTATATTTGTTGCTCCCAAGTAATAGTTCATAAGGGTTAATTATGAAGTTCTGTACTTAGGCTTGGAAACCCTGGTGGTGTAGTGGTAAAGAGCTACAGCTGCTAAACAGAAGGTCAGCAATTTGAATTCACCAACTGCTCTTTGGAAACTCTATGGGGCAGCCCTACTCTGTCCTGTAGGGTTGCTACAAGTCAGAATCATCTCAACGGCAACGAGTTTGTTTGTTTTTAATAATTAGGCTTGAGGAGCCTGATTGTACAATGGTTAAAGCACTTGGCTGCTATCTAAAAGGTCTGCAGTTTGAACCAGGGCTTCGAACCTGTTTGAAACGGTTCAGTCATGGCCCTTGTAAACAAGGGTAACATATGCATTGCATAGCAACCAAATATTTTCCCCTCGCGATTTTGACCTGATTAGGAAACACAGTGGTGCCCCACTCAAAGATGGCAGCCAATTGCAAAGCTTTGAATGTTTGTTGTTGTCCACAGTCCTGACAATAATCCAGTCTCCAGCATCAGGCTTCTGAAACATTCAAAGCTGCACAGATGGCCGCCATCTTTGACCAGGGAACCGCCATTTGTTTCCTCCTCAGGTCAAAATCCCATTGACAACAGATTTAGTTGCTATGCAATGCGTACGCTGCCCTTGTTTACTAGGGGCATGACTGAACCATACGGGACCAGTTGGAAGACCTGGTTTGAACCCACTAGCCGCTTTGTGGGAGAAAGATGTGGCAGTCTGCTTCTGTAAAGATTACAGCCTAGGAAACCTTATGGGGCGGTTCTACTCTGTCCTATAGGGTCACTGTGAGTTGGCATCGACTCGATGGCAACAGGTTTTTTTTTTTTAATTCTTACATGTGCAAGTTAAGTTTCTTAATACTTTATTGGAAGTGAGTTTCTCTATGTTGTGAGCTTGCATGTTTAAAACCAGTAACCAACTGCCTTGGGGTTGACTCTGACTCA
The DNA here is from genome assembly GCF_000243295.1 of Trichechus manatus latirostris. NCBI lineage: Eukaryota > Metazoa > Chordata > Mammalia > Sirenia > Trichechidae > Trichechus > Trichechus manatus. The sequence goes on along the minus strand of NW_004444095.1, from coordinate 5,987,016 downwards.
TGGCAACCCCATGTGTGTCAGAGTATAACTGTGCTCCCTAGGGTTTTCAATGACTGATTTTTCAGAAGTAGATCACCAGGGCTTTCTTTTGAGGAGCCTCTGGGTATACTGGAATCTCTAACCTTTTTGCACATTTATAGTCTTCTCTAAACTATATTTATGAATTATGTTATTGCAATCAAAATAAATTCAGGGATTACAGTTACTAAAGTATAAGCTAACCATTAAGGCCCAATTATTATCACCTAACTATTAGTCTCATGGAGCCCTGGTGGTGCAGTGGTTAAGAGCTACAGCTGCTAAGCGAAATGGTCAGCAGTTTAAATCCACCAGACGCTCCTTGGAAACCCTATGGGGCAGTTCTACTCTGTCCTATAGGGCTGCTATGAGTCGAAATTGACTCCCTGACAACGGGGTTATTAGTCTCGTGCAAAACAAAACTTTTTCCTGAGACAAATGGAAATGTAGTTGTATATTTCACTACTACAAATAAGCAGTGGGCCATAGTACTGTGTTTCTAGTTTGTTGCACCTTAATCCTGTAATAATGGACAGTAAGATTAGCTTTCAGGTTCTCATTTTTATCCAGACCAGAAAGGTCATTTTATAGTTATTAAAGAGGAAATTAAGCCATCATGTTTTAATGAATGAAGTTATTAACTCATTATTTTGGCCTTGACTTCCCACGTGACATTTTTATTTCCTTGGCTTTTTTGTTTTGCTTTGCTTTTTTGTCCTTAAAATAATACTTAAGGTTCATGTTTTCACATTTAGGTTGACTGATTCAATATGTTTTCTTTTTCTAAAATTTCTTGACATAAAAATATAATTTTGAAGTCAAGACAGAACTGAGCTTTCCCTTCCTAAGCAGTAAACCTGTCTCTGTGATTACTTTCCTCTCTCACTTAATGGTATCACCTTCCTTAGAGTTTCTTAGTATCAGAAGTACACTTGACTCTTCTTTCTCCCCCATCTCTCCATATCCAGTTTTCATCAACTGTAGCTGTGATGGGCACTGTGATGTACCAACCATATCCCCTTTCAGGAATGAAGGACTTGTTACTGTAGCTACTGTGAATGATGCTGGAAGATGGCCATCATATCAACCCTCTTTGGACATTGCTTTGCTTGGAAAAAAAAAAGTCATTTCAAGGTCACACTTCCTTCAACTTATAGACCACTTTCAATGACTGATCAACACAGCAGCGTAAAGGCTCAATCTCGTTATTTATTCTAACATGGGACAACTCTGGAGGGCCATCCCAGCTTCAGAGTCCCTGCTGAGCTGGCCGAAGCCTTTGTTGGGCCCTCATCAAATCTCAACTTCTCCCTCTGTCCAATTCAGTTTTTTCTCTTTCCTTCGACAAGTATTGATTACATTACGCTCCCTAATAAATATCCTGCATGCTTATCTCCCATCTCAGAGTTCGATTCTCAAGAAACCCAGACTGTTATAGCATCATTTTTCCTTTTTAATTCTCTTTAAACTAACCCCTGTGTTTCTTAAACCACTATCCCTGGCCTAGTTCAGTCTGCCCTTAACTCTGATTTAGAATGGCCACTCTTAACTTTTGCTCCACAGACAAATAGGCATTCAAATACAAACCTACCCACAAGTACACCTAGATCTTGATCGTAGGTCACTGCAGGCTTCTGCACAAATTCCAAATCCATCGTTTCTCAAAATTCCTCTCTATCAATCAATATACCATTACATCTACTCTACGTCTTATGCTTTGCTCTTTCCTATTTAAATGTTATTGTGTTGCAGAGGAACACATTCAGAAGTCTAACAGTTTAGTTTTCAATGCTTTCATAATATATCCCATTGGAAACATTTCAAGAGCAAGCCAAGATTATATATTTTTAATAATAGCTCTTTTATTAAGATATCATAACCAAAATAATCGACTTGAGAAAGAAGAGTGTGGTTTCTTTAAAACACAAAATACAAGCATAATAAGCTTTATTCTATTTTTGGTTACTTATATAAAATAATTTTAAATATTACTTTCCAAAATATCAAGAAATAATTTCTTCTTAATGAGAGCTCTTTGAGGTTTCTATGTCTTTCTTCTTAAATATAAACCAAGATACTTTTTATATCCTGAGTAAGACAGCCTTTGATTTTTACCATTTAAGTGACGCATCTATTTCAGGGATTCTAGCAATAATATTGTAACAATTGAGAATTATTTTATAAAGACTATTTGAGTTTGAATTTCTGTATCTTCCTCTTAATTGCCATTGAGTTGGCTCCAACTCATGGCAACCTTACATATAACAGAACACAGCGTTGCCCAGTCCTGGGCCATCTTCATGATCATTGGAATGTTAGAATTCATTGTTGTGGCTATTGTTTCAGTCCAGCTCATTGAACGTCTCCATTGTTTTTGTTGGCCCTCTACTTTGTCAAACATGATGTCCTTTTCCTAGTGGTTGTTCTTTCCTTTCTGATGACGTGTCCAACTTAGGTGAGCTGAAGTCTCGCCATCCTCACTTTTAAGAAACATTGTAGTTTTGTTTATTTTAAGACTGATTTGTTTGTTCTTTTCATAGTAATGCTATATTCAATATTCTTCGCCTACACCACAATTTGAATGCGTCAATTCTTCTGTCTTCCTTTTTGATTATCCTACTTTTGTACACATAGGAGGCAACTAAAAAGACCATGGTTTGGGTCAGATACACCTTAGTCATCAAAATTTCATCAAAATGACACATTTGTTTTTTAAAACTTTAAAGATTTCTTTTGCAGCAGATTTTCCCAATGCAATATGTTGTTTGATTTCTTTACTGCTAATTCCATGGGCATTGATTGTTGATCCAAGTAGAATGAAATCGTTGACAACTTAATTTCTTCTCCTTTTATCAGGTTGTTTGTAGGTCCAGTTGTGAGGATTTTTGTTCTCTTCACATTCAGGTGTAATCCACACTGAAAGCTGTAGTCTTTGACCTTCATCAATAAGTGCTTCAAGTCATCTTTATTTTTGGCAAGGAAGGCTGTGTCATCTGCCTATCTCAGGTTGTTAAATAAATCTTCTTTCAATCCTGGTTCTACATTCTTCACAGTCTGGCTTCTCTGATTATTTTTTCAGCATACAGATTGAATAAGTAAGGCAAAAGAATACAATCCTGTGGCATGCATTTTCAAAGGCACCCTGGTGGTGCAGTGGTTAATCAAAAGGCTGGCGATTCAAACCCACTAGCCACTACGAGTTGGAATCAATTCGAGGGCAATAAGTTCGGTTGTTTTGGGTTTGCGTGCATTTTCCGATTTTGAACCATGCAAAATTTCCGGTTTTGAACCCTTGTTCTATTTGAATGGCTGCCTCTTGATCCATGTACAGGTTCATATTTTATGCCAGGGGAAGAGATATGTCTTTATCACTTATTACTGTGCAACCTGAGATAAATTATCCAACCCTCTCTAAGCCTCAGATTGCTCAGCTTTAAAATGCACCTAATGAATAATTAACTCATATATTTACTGCAAGGATTAAATAAGATAATAAATAGGAAGCATTTTGCTTGTGCCTAGCATAGAGTGAAAGGAGCCCTGGTGGAGCAATGGTTAAGCACTCGGCTGCTAAACAAAAAGTCAGCGATTCCAACCCACCAGCGGCTCCGTGGGAGAAAAGACCTGGTGA
>NW_004444095.1:5973093-5982210 GCF_000243295.1 Trichechus manatus latirostris | reverse complement strand
GAATTTGGTATCTTTTCCACACTAGTTAATAACCAAAAGTAAAGGTCTAATTTAAAAAGACAATTGTGTAGAAATAAAATTAAAATGGCATTGACTAGAAAAAGATTTTTCATTGGAAAAAAATTGTGTATAAATTAGTGACATAATTCTGACTAAGATTTATTGTTTAAAAATGTTCTTTTGATTGAAACATAAGCTACTGAATAGACTTATAATGGCTTCCATAGTTCTCTTAACCCATTTCTATTTTTAAGATAAATATGTCACTTAATTTCTCATGCAAGCCTACAATATATGGTCTTGTTATATTCATATAGAGCTTTTGAATTGTTTTACAAATGATTGCCCAATTTGTATTTGTCAGGGATGATAAAAGTGCAAAAAACGTTAAATGGGTGAGTAGGAGGAAGGAAATAATGACTAATTATGTTTAGTATGTAATGGAGGAAAAAATGGAGAATGTGTATTTTTAATTCTTGAGACTGTTTCACAGTGTTTGAAATATTGATTAGGTTTCCTTTTTGTTGAGTTCACACATATTGTGTGACATGTGTAGGTTTATCCAAGTATTAGTTTTATCTATCTGCTTTGTAATTTAATAAAAATTATGAAAATAAATAATCATATGTGATTTACATTAAAAAACAAATTATGTTATGACTTGAATTCCCAACGAATAGATTTGATTATTAAACTCTCACTTGATGATGAGAGATTTCAGTCTCAGTTTTTTAGTAAAGTCTTCACAACTGAGGTCTTTACCTTTCTCCCCTGAGCTGTATCACCCACAGTCTGTACCTGGGTGGTGCAGATGGTTAATGGTTAATGTGCTTGCTGCTAACGGAAAGGTTGGAGGTTCAAGTCCACCCAGGGGTTCCTTGGAAGAAAGGCCTGGTGTTCTACTTCCAAAAAAAAAACAACCACTGAAAACCCTATGAAGCAGTTCTACTCTGACACACATGAGGTCAGATGAATCAGAATTGACTTGACAGCTTTTTTTTTCTTTTTTTAGCACTTCTCATTTGTCACCTTTCACACATTCCCCTGCATTGGTACTTTTATTTTTTTAAGTTTATCTTATCCACTCGTTAAAGATAAGTCAGTCGCTGCTGCTGCTGCTGCTAACGGTGACTGAGCCAAGCTACACCGTTTATTCTCCCTACTTTTTAACATAAGCCACCACCCTTTGCAAATAAGTAGCTCGAGAATTGACTACTAGGTCCTGAGGTCAAACATGAAGGGAGAACTGGACATTCTGCTTTGGGTTTGATTTTGCTCCTAGCATTACCGATTAAACTTCTTTTTGAATATTTCATAAATGATGGTTGAAAGTCCAGGTACTTTTCTTTCAGGAGTAGCTGTTTTTAAAAAGTATTTTGTTTCTTTAAAAATAATTTCCTAAATATATTGCTTTAAATGCAATGCATTTTTGTAAACTTCAGTCATCAAGTGGTCTTTGAAATACCTCTTTTTAATCTTTTGGAAGATTGTCTGTAGGTAGTAAATAATTAAAATTCATGCTCTTTCTAGATGTCCATGTTCTCCATCTTGTCATAAATGGATACCCACAGATATTAAATTTGCATATATATACATATAGAATGGGCATTTATCTATTATAATCCACATAGTATAAATATCCCCATTTAAGTTATTGTGCTGGATCCCCAAAAAGCCAGATGGTAAATTAAAAAAATATTTGAAAGCATGGGAAATATCAGGCCTACTATAGTTGTTTTCAGATGAGTGGGGAAGAAGAGAGAAAAAGATGATTCTACTATTGTTCTACTATTTTTCTTTGTTTAGTTAGTTATTGCATTTTCAAAACACCCAAAGCTGGAAAGGAGGAAAAATATATAATTTTAAAATGAAGGCAACTTAATATTGCCACTGTTTACAACTCCCTTTCAAAATTTACTGATTGGTTATATATGGCCATAAAATATTTAAATACATTGATGCAGTAATGCCACTTCTGGAATTTATTTTAAGGAAATAAGAGCTCCAAATCTAAGCAATGTAGATTAAGAGATTTTTTTTTTCACGTTAATGGTGGTGTGATCATGACCTATTCTCATTATATTATTGCTATTGAGGGAAGCTAGTTTTAATTTTTATAGCAAAATAGAAACAAGATGATCAGCTGGGAATGAAAAGGAAGAAAGAAGTACTGGAAGTTTGAGGGGAAAGGCGAAGGTGTGTAATTGTCATCTCAGAGGATGGCAGGAAGAATTCATTAAAATAATATATCAGAGTGCTAAGATTAGGATTGTGGTAATACATTTAAAATAATTCCAGTCAACAGGGTTGTGTATTTTTCTGCAGTCTCATTTTGCTGCTCTAGTGTAAGCGCAGGATTTTCATTCCAGCACCTGTGAACAAAGGAGGACAAGAAATACAAGGGTTTAAGGGAGTCTCTATGGGATGGATGATGGTAATGGGTCATGGAATTGGAGCTGGGTTGGGAGGACAGTGAAGGCATCTAGGGGTGATGATGAACAGTTGAAAAATGGTAGGGTCAGTGAACTGGAAGTCCCTGAGTAATAAAAGGATTATTGAAGGAGGGATGTAGGAGAAAAGAGCTACACAACAGGAGGTAGTGTTCAGAGAGTGGAAAGTATGCAGTTGAAATTTTGAAATATGAGTGGTTTTGACCTTCGCTGAGGTGAAATAGAGTATAAGATTATTATTAAAGTGAAGTCAAGAAGCTGAAATCCTAGGCTCTGAAAAGGAAGATTTACATGAATGTTCAACACCTAGGTTAATAACAGGAGTAAATCAAGAAGAAAACAACAGTAAAACAAGTACAGAATTGTTCAGTGAAATAATTGGTGGTGATCTGGAGACCACTAGATGACTACTCCAAGAATGATAACAGACAACATAGACTAATGTTATGCTCTTCAAAGAAGCCTGGGATTTGGAGGGAGATGGGAGAAGAAATGGTCTGGAGGTAGTAATGAGGAACAAGAATACTTCCCCAACCTCCATGCCCTGTGAGATATTGAGAGGACTGCAGGGCAAACCTTGCCATGGCTTCTTTGGAGAGAATTTCTATTAGTATATTATTAATCTGTTTTCTTTTGTTTTACTAATATAGAATAGATTATTTTAAATTGTGGATTAATGCGGTAAATTATTGGCACTCATTTTAATAATAGTAGTTATACTCCATGCGGAGCCCTGGTGGTGCAGTGGTTATGAACTTGGCTGCTAACCAAAAAGGTCGGCAGTTTGAATCCACCAGGTGTTCCTTGGAAATCCTATGGGGCACTTCTACTCTGTCCTATGGGGTCACTCTGTGTTGGAATCCACTCGACAGCAACTTTTAAAAAAAAATTTATTATTGTACTTTAGATGAAGGTTTACAGAACAAACTAGCTTCTCATTAAACAGTACACATATTGTTTTGTGACATTGGTTAACAACCCCACAACATGTCAACATCCTCGCTTCTCGACCTTGGGTTCCCTATTAACCCCCCCCTTTTTTTTTAATACCCCATATAAAACAAACAAATGATCCAACAGTGGGGATGTGTAGTTATGACAAGTTAAAGAATGGAGGTGGTGGTAAATATGAGGTGTCACATTTTCTTGTCAATTGTCTATCCTCTAGCTTGTAAAATGGAAGAAACAACAAATGTTCTATTAATAACAGTAAAATGTTATGTCTAAGGACTGTACAAAACCCAGAAAAGGCACAGTCTCCTCCCTAAAGGAATTGATGGCCTGTCTCTGTGGCTTGATATCACTATATTGGGCTCTGAGGATAAGATACATTAAAAAAAAGAAGTTAATTTCAATCTTTTTTGACTAGAACCCAGAGGTCAAAAAATAATAACTATTGATTTTATGTCATAAACGAGTAAAAAAACACATAAACACACAGAGATACAAATAAAACTGAAAGAAAATTTTTATGAAATAATACTTATCTTTATTACGTGGGATGTGCTCTGAGAGTTTACTGCCTATATTATCCAATATTGTAGCCACTAGCCATGAGTGGCTATTCAAATTTAAATTAATTAAAATTGAATAACATTAAAATTTAAATAGCCACATGTAGCTATTGACTACTATATTGAATAGTGAAAATATTAAAAATTGTAGTCATTGCAGAAAGTTCTATTGGACAACCTTGACTCTATTCTAGTCTATTCTGCTGTGTTCTTCCTTATTCTATTCTATTCTATAAAAAATGCTTGTAATAATTACTAGAATTATTTTATGACCCACTAATCATTTGAAAATTGATGTTTAAATTTCAAAAGAGAGCCAGTTTGGGTACTATATGTTTAAATATCTTCATATAGTGAAATACCTATTGAGACTGTTTCAGGTTGGTAGAGTCACCATAAAATATTTGCATGGATACAAAATGCAAATGATCGAAACTGATTTGTCTATAACAACACTGTTCAATAAAAATGAAATGAAAGCCACATATGTAGTTTTAAATTTTCTAGTGGCCATATTAAAAACAATTAAAAAGAAACAGGTAAAATTAATTTTAATAGTACATTTTATTTATCCAAATAAAATGTATCAGTGCAACATGTAATGAATATAAATTTATTAATAGTATATTTTACTTTTTTGTACTAAGTCTTTGCAATATGGTGCGTATTTCACACTTAGAGCACATCTCAATTCATACTCACCAAAAAAACTAAACTTACTGCCATCAAGTCGGTTCTGACTCATAGCGACCCTATAGGACAGAGTAGAACTGCCCCATAGGGTTTCCAAGGAGCGGCTGGTGAATTTGAACTGCTTTATGATTAGCAGCTGAGCACTTAACCATTGCACCCACTTGTGGCATTTGTGTTACAGCAGCACTAGCAAACTAAGACATCTGGCTTGAAATTAATAAATATAAAGCCAAACACAAACTCTAGGTGTTAATTTTGGCATTAAACTTGATGGTGGTACGGAACAATTCAACAGAAAATACAAGGAAATATTTTCAAATTTTCCATTAAAATGATAGTATTTCAACAATTTACCTACAATAACTAAGAAAAAGGGGCAAATAATAGAACCACATCAGCTTTCATAAAACTTACTGGTCTTAGGTAACTGTTGGTACTTTTTTTTCCAATGTGATGTTTATAGAAATTGTTAGTGTCAATTACTTTATCTGTAATTTTTGCTATATTAAAGTAGTTTTATAAAAGATAGGTATTAATTTTTAAATTGAAGCTATGTTACACTTCACATAATTCAGAAGCTTCACCAAGCTCTCAATACCAGGCTGCCATAGATGGAGCTTTGCATACAGAACCAGGTCTCCCTAGCTATGCAACATAATCAAATAGCTTATATTAAGGCCTACCCATACTTTGCAATTGAATTAGGGTAATCCTTATATTTTATTACTTCTAGAGATAATTAGAACTGAAATATCAAATGTTTGAAGGAAAATTTATGGTTGGGATATTTTGATATTATAGAAAACAGTAAATATTATATTTTAAATGAGTAAATAAATAGAGCATTAAACCAGAACTGTGAGAAAATAAATGCCTGTTCACAGTTCTGGAGACTAAAAGTTTAAATCCAGGTCTTGGCCATGTCAATTCCTTCCTTGTCAGTAGATCCGGAGTTCCTTGGTTCCATGGCTGTCCTTGGCTACCTGTAGACACCCTGACATGACATCTGTTTTCTCCTGTGTGTGTGTGTCTCTGTGTCTGTTCTGGTCTTTTTATAACTCAGGAGTGATTAGGTTTAGGATCCAGCCTACACTGGTATAACCTCAATAACAGAACAAAGAAAACTCCTATTTCCAAACAGGAGCATATCAGTAGGTACAAGGGCAAGGAAATCAACACATATTTAGTGGGCTGGGAGGGGGCGCAATTCAACCCACAACACCAGAGTGACTTTAATAACTGAGACTAATCTTTAGTTTTAGAAAACTAATGCCTGGTTAATCTGACATCTCATACCTGTGTGTTGTAGGTACAATTTCATTTACTGCTAAAAGCAGACAATATGATTCTCAGGAGGAGACAGATCAAGAACAATCTGTTCAGAAATTATTATCAGAAGTATCCCAAATTTTTGATGAGGAAGACTCAGGTAAGTTATTTATTAAGGAGAGTTTCATGATTAATCTGCATAAACCTTCATCATCATTCACTTTTAAATGAACCAGATGCCTTACATGTATAATACGTATCCAAATGTCAGTTGCACAAATTTGTGAAATTTTTATTGTATTATTTTAGGGTTAACTTTAGGTAGCTTACTTGCTGGGTTTCTACTACTATTAACATCAATATATGTATTAATTTTGACCCAAAGGGGTCTGTGCATATCTTGAACGGTCTGTCAGGTGAGGCAAAAAAAGTGAGACTCATGCAGGAAGGCCAGAAAACAAATTGAATGTATTACTCATAGGTTCCAGAGAGGAAACCACAGCACATCTTGATGTAAGACCACACAGGGGCTGGTACTGAGGGACAAGGTATCAACAAGCTGGAATCGTAGGAGACAGCTTATGTATAGCAAACAGGGTAGGGTCTTGGAGTTAAAAAAATAAACAAAATTAAATTGTGGTCTGCACTCTTGGGTCATTCCTATAAGTTAATAGAAATAGATGCATATTTAAAAACAAATAGATTTCTATACAGATAACTCATTCTTTATAAAAACTCACATAATATTCCATAATATGAATGTATTCAGTTATTCAACCATTCCCATTCTGATGAGCATTGCTTTTCAATTTTCTACCCTTACAGACTAATTACAATAAACATCATTACATAGTGGTGCTTTTATTTCTATAAAACTCTAAAATTTAAATTTAAAATCTAAAATTTCTGTATTTCCAAAGGTAGGATTCCTGTTCAGAAAGCAAATGTATTAGCAGATATCTAAAAGCCAGGTAAATATGTTACCGAATGCAGTGGGTTCGCCGCTTGTACTCTCATTAAGAGTAACTGAGAGTCAAGCGGATGTAAAGCAAGGCATAGTTTATTACTCGCAGCAAGAGAGGAGGGAGGATCTTCCCCGAAAGCACTCGCTCTCTGAACAAAGGGCTGGGGGTGCAGTTTTATATCACACGGGAAAGGGGAAGTCATACATACCCATTAACTTCATATATATTCAAAAAAGAGGTCGGGGTAGGATTCTGGCATGGAAGTGGCTGACGGACTTCTCGCTTCGGAAATGGGCTCATTCACCACTCAATGAGGTATGTCCAGAGATTTTGGTTCCTAGGCAATCCTTATGGGATGAGGCCATCTGACGGTCAACCTGGTCTCTTACTGTGCATGCCCAGGATTCTAGTTCTAATTGGCTGATCTGAAAGCTACAAGTGGACAGATTAGGAGGAAGAAAACAACATTCGCACCATTCTTCTACTAGACAAAATTTTTAACTGACATAACTTGTCATTTAAGCCCTTTTCTGTCCCTAGCTGGTCTCAACTGGAACAGATTGAAAACCTAGGAAGAAACACAATAATAACAAATACTGAATAAAAGTGGTTTTTGAAATTAATGGAAAAAAACGAGTTATTTAGTAAATAGTGCTGACACAATTCAGTGACTACTCAATTAAAAAAAAATCAAGCTACGTAACTCCATACCATGTATTAATAAATTCTAGATGGATTAAATAACTGAATATAAAAAATGAAAGCACACGAGTACTAGAAAAATACACGTATAAATGTTTATTTGTTCCTATGATGGAGAAGGCCTTACTCTGAGAAAACTAAAACAAACGAAGTATGAAGTAAAAGATTAATAATGCTGACTACATTAAAATTTTAAAACTGAATTTAAGAATCATAATATTGTTAAACAATTATAATATTATAAAGAATATAAGAAGAACAAGTATGCAATCTAGATGATAGCCAAATGGTTGCATTCTCAATCTTTGAAGCTTTTTTTTTTCAAATCCACGTAAGACAATTACCCCCAGAGGAAATTGAACAAAGATGATCAACTGACAAAACACTAAGAAAACCTCTAACTATCCTATAATCAAAAAAATTAAAACAACAACTGAATAAGAACTTTTTAACCTGCCACATATGAAAATCGTGATAATATCCAGTTGTAATGAGGGTCACGTCAAAAGAGGCAATCTCATGCATGTAATGGGAATTTGAATTGAAATATTTTTGAAGAATAATGAATATGTTTAAAGCTTTTAAAATTGATCCAGTGATTTCAATCTAAGAATTTATTTTCATATATGATTGTTACCTATGTGATCTATTATGTTGAATAACTGAAACAAAAATTTTAATAGCAAATATTTTCTGGTTAATACATATGTGTATATTTATATGCACATATATACATATGCATGCATCAATTATATCCCAGTGTATATATGTATATGTATATCTGTATGTCTATGTGTATGCTGATATATTATGCCTTATGTAATAGTCAGAACAATTACGATAGTAAGGTTTTGCCCCCATTTCACAGATGGGCACACTGTTGAGTTACTTTGCCAGCATTCACAAGGTAACAGTGATTAGGTTGCATTTGAACTCTGGTCTCCTGACCATGAGACATTCTGCTGCTCTTTGCACAACCCAGAGTCATGCATGCAAGTCTCCTTCGTCACAGAGACCCTTTCTGTCCAGAATTATTTCCCTGGGAGCTCAATATGGGTTAAACCGCTGAAACCACGGTTACAATTTACATGAGCTACCTTGTAGGGGAAGCATTGTTCATTTTAAGAACTTTGGTTTCTTTTTGGAGAAGTCACGTTTTAAAATCATAAAACCATTTGAAGCATTTCATAGAATTGAAGAAGCAACTGATACTAATGTGAGCAGAGTTTGTCTCAATAATCTAACTTCAGTATCAATCTGGGCACATTGTTCTCTGCTCGTAATGGTTTTAAGGGAATTAGCTGGTGTTTGTAAAATAAATAAGCACGGGAAGCAATTCAAAATGTGCCGATAAGTTTGCCTTCAAGGACTACTCCCAGGTATTTGGAATAAAAACTCACGTAGACCTCCTTTCTCTCTCCCCCTTACTAGCTAATTTTCTGAAGGTCTGAATTGTTCTCAGATCTGCCAATCTTTTATGTGTTTCTTGATAGCTAATGTATTAGAATAGGATGCAGTACAATG
>NW_004444095.1:5967924-5970398 GCF_000243295.1 Trichechus manatus latirostris | reverse complement strand
TTAGTCACAAAGGGACAAATATTGTATGATCCCACTTATATGAATATGTAGAGTAGGCAAGTGTATAGAGACCAAAGTTCATTAGCACTTAACAGGTGTGACGCAGTGGTTAAGAGCTCAGGCTGCTAACAAAAAGGTCAGCAGTTCGAATTCGCTAGCCACTCCTTGGAAACCCTATGGGGCAGTTCTATCTGTACTGTAGGGTCGCTATGAGTCAGAATCAATTCGACAGCAACAGGGTTTATTCTTCAAATGACAAATGGAATCAAGGTGATGCCCTAGGGTGAAACTGTCTGTACTTCAAAGAGGCGACCAGAAGAGGACGCTCTGCTCTCCAAATTATGTGTCCTACCAGGAGGAAAACCGAAAAACCAAGCCCATTGCTGTCGAGTAGATTCCAACTCATAGCGACCCTACAAGACAGAGGAGAACTGCCCCATAGGGTTTCCAAGGAGTGGCTGGTGGATTTGAACTGCTGGCCTTTTGGTTAGCAGCCAAGCCAGGGGGAAGGATGTCTTTATTCTGTTCATCTGTCTGTCCGTCTACCTATTAATCTGTCTGTCTATCTAATCTATCACTCTTTTTATTTATTTTTGCACCAAGGTCAGGGCGGCTGACCAAGGCATGTGCTCAGAAGGCTACTTCTTTTTCAAATTTGCACACAAATGCCTTTCAAGCATAGAATATAAAAAAATAATGCTCATAAGGAGATTTTTACTGCAAGTTACAGCACGAATGCTGTCCTGTGTCTACAGAATAGCCAGGCAGTCACAATGAATCCTTTTGACATGCCTTGCTCATAATTACTGATGTTGTGCTGATTAGATACGATGTTAACCAACATGACCTGCAGAAATGACATAAAACTAGGGATTCAGCTGTTTACTCTTCTGAAGGCGGAAACTGAAGAGCAGATTTTAGAAGCCAGAAACTTTCTGGTTAGATCTCTCAGATCCAGCGCCTTCTCAGTCAGGTCAGGGTGTCCTGCTGCTTCCTTCTCCCCAGGGTTACAGCATGGTAAAGGGTATGCCCAGGTGGGCATCCTGACTCCAAGGACAGGAATGGCAAGCATCTGATCTTTACCAATCTTGTCCTGACGAGAGCCAATCTAAACTTCTTACTGCTGGTCTTTGAACATCAGGGGTTTTGCCCATTGAATTTCCCATGGCCCTGGAGAGGCTTATGAGAGCATCCCTAAAACCAAAAACCAAACCCATTGCCGTCGAGTCAATCTTGACTCACAGCGACCCTATAGGACAGAGTAGAACTGCCCCATAGGGTTTCCAAGGAACGGCTGGTGGATTCAAACTGCCAACCTTTTGGTTAGTAGCTGAGTTCTTAACCACTACGCCACCAGGGCTCCAAGTTTCCAAAAGGTCAATGAAAACGTCACTGAAGTAGCAGAGATGAGGTATGTCTTCAGGACGAAATTTAAGTCTTGGCCTAAGTGTGCATCTTCTCTCATTTAGCACCCCCTGCTGAGTAAAACTTCTAATTTCTTCATGCATTATAAAAACTAGCTAAGGAAGTGTTATTCTAAAACTGGTTTATCTAGGAACATTTGAATTAATGCAAAACAAAATTTAAAATATATAAACAAAAGCTTATGTTGAAAGACAAAATACGAACTTTCCTTCCCTTGTGTTTAGGCTTTAGCAAACCTGCCTAAAGGGCAATGGGCTTAGAAAGCTTTAGCACAAGGCAATAGAAGGATAGGTGACCTGAATTAATATGACAAATTATTTTTCTGCCACAATTGATGACAACAACCTAGAACTCTCTCTGATGGAAACCATCTAATTTATGGGTTTGTAGCCATGTTCCAATTTTACACAATGAAGAAGGAAGGCTTTTAAAAGCCCACATCCTAATCTGGGAATTTTGAGAGGGGAAGGTTATTACTATTTTGAGATATCTTTATATCTGTAAGTGAAAAAGTATTCATGGGATGGAAAGGAAGGGATCAGGAGAGAAAAGTACATCTTTCCTATTCTTTATTATGTAGGTCTTCAAGTGAGGAGTGTATTATTAAGTTGAAATCAAAATCCCAAATATTGGAAACACTTTTATTTCAATACAAGTTCAGAAAACATGCCAAAGTAAAATGTGAACCATGTTTGGATACTTTGTTATTATGAACTAGACCTGCCTCTGCCTCCTTTACTAATGCAACTGAATAAGCATTGACTGTATCCTAAATTGCATTAAATCATGCAAGTCCAAACACCTAACACTTGCTATGCCAAAAAAAGGCAAATACTCACCCACCATATCAAGAATGATTACAAACTGATTTATTAAGACATATCTACTGTACCTGAGTACTTTTCTCTGTACGTGTGACAATATCTAAAAGGGTTTATTTCAGTGGTACTTTAGAGAAAGAATTTCAATTTCAAGGTTTCACACCCACACATACTCACAGAGAGAGAGGGAGAAAGTGCTTGGGTGATACAAATGGTTAAAGAGCTAAG
>NW_004444095.1:5957797-5967534 GCF_000243295.1 Trichechus manatus latirostris | reverse complement strand
CTCACATCAGCAACCCACCTTGATCGCATGTCTGCATTTCGTATGCCTCATGTTGGATGGTAGTGAACTGGGGCTAGGGGGTGTGAGGCATAGCATCAGTAGATACAGTGACATGCAAATGGCAGTGGCAGAGGAAATGGCCATGGCGTTTCTAATTACAGATGCCTACCTGGTTCCTTTGAGTGCTGAACTGCTGGCATTGACTTTTCAATTTAGGAAAATTATTAAGACAGATTATAGTTATCACTTCCTCTGAATTACATGGTGCTTTTCAAAATGCCCTTCAGTAGTTTGTTTATTGGTGTAGTAGTGTTTTCAAATTGAATAAAATTAAAACTGAAGATTTCCAGAACAATGGGCCTTACTTAAATCAACATGATTGTGTGTTTTGGAACTCAGAAATAACCCTTCTATAATTAACTCATGTTTATCTTCCACAAGAGAATATGATGAAAAACGTTTCCACTTGAGTCAGATTGCCATTGATTCAGTTCTTTACGGACAAAATACGTAATCTTTTTTTACTCTGACCCAGTGAGAGTGGCAAGTGATAAACTTTTCACCTGAGACACTCAGTGAATTAAACTTTTCCTGCACAGGAGACAATATGAACTGGCAATCAAGTGAAAAAGTCCCTTTGAACCCACTACCTTCCTTCCATCTGAGGCTGTTCGCCCAATAACTTTCAAGTGGGAGGGCAGCTGGGTTAACTCGAGATTTTTAAACTCGAGTCATATTTTCACATGGCTGCCTCATTATTTAGTTAAAAGTTGTGATTATCCAGAATACCAGACATTGTCAGATTTATATGGAGACACTAAAGCCACTTATAAAGTGTGTCGTTTTATTCTTTCAACAAATGTTTTTCGAGCATCTCTGAATATCTCTGGCACGGTTTTACATGCTGAGAAAGAGTGATGAACAATAAAAACAGGGTTCCTGTTCCCATGGAGTTAACATTCTAGTGGAGTTAGAAAACAAACAAATTATCAAAATGAGATGTTTAATGGGAAGTTTTTCTGTTGTCTTGGATTTTCAAATAAACACATAAACCAGAGAACCATAGGTAATTCTATCTCTAACTTATGAAAGGGGTTGCAGTATCATTTACTTAGGACTTGCTCAGTGTATTAGTTAGCGTACTACTCTAGATGATATAAGAAATAAACCCCAGATTTTCAATGGCTTAACACAATAATTGTAACAGTTTGATACATTAGTTACAGGCTGCTGAGTGGTATCCTCTATGTTGTGATTCAGGGAGCCAGGCTCCTTCCATTGTGTGGTTCCATCGTCCGTTAAGGACGAAGAGGCCTCTGCGGATAGTTGGAGGAAGAGGAAGGAGAGAGAGTGAATTTCCAATAGGTTCTTAATCTCCCTGCATGGAGTAACATATGTCAAGTCCATTCACATACCATTGGTGAGAACTAGTCACATGACTGTTCCTGGGTGCAAGGAGGTCTAGGAAGTGTAGTCTCTGGTTGGACAGCTGCTTCCCTATGACATCTTCATACTGTGAAGGGGGAGCACAGATTGTCGGTAGACAGTGAATGTTTCTGCCACATCAAGGGAGGCCAAAAACCTTTAGCTTATCACCCACTTCTAGCCTATACATGAGATGGTCAGAGACTGATTAGGAAGAACAGGGTGGTTTCTTGGAAGGAAAGTGTCATCATAGTCATGAGTACTTTCTCCCTTTCCTTTCCACCTACCACAGTCCAAGTGAGCTTGACTGGCTTCAATAAAACTGCACAAAGACAGAAGGGGAGGTATCTTCTATAAGGAGAGGAAGCTGATGGGTTAATCCCCACTGGCTTATGCTGAGCTCCTGACATCACATTACATCATGGAGAGGGAGGATGACTATCAAGGGAGCAAGCTGTATTTCCACTGACACAAGACAGCACCTCCTGGGTCAGAGTGTATTCTACTCTGTGAAAGGAGGCTGGGCTTTGACAGTCTTGAAAGGACTTGGCCCAAGAATACAGTCTGCTAGGAGGAGAGGACTGTGTAAGGAGGAGTCTGTGTGAGGTAATGCAAGAAAGAGGAAGACCCCGTAAAACCAAATGAGACTAACGAGGTACAGGAGTTCAGTGACAAGGGCCAGAAAGCAGAAGGGGACAAGGAAGCTGGTGATAGGGAACCCAAGGTTGAGTAAGTATATTGTTGATGTGTTGTGAGATTGTTAACTATTGTCATAGGGCAACATTTGTAGTAACTGTTAAATGTGAAACTATTTTGTTCTGTAAGCCTTCATCTTAAGTGAGAATAACAGCACAATTCGAAGAGCATAGTCAATGTCACTGAACTGTGCATGTAGAAATTTTTAAAATGGTGTATCTTTGGCTATGTGTATTTTCACCAAAAAAAAAAAAAAGGTTGAGAAGTTAGAGGGTTGACATGTTGTGGAGTTGTTAACCAATGTCATAAAACAACATGTGTACTTCTGTTTCATGAGAAACTATTTGTTCCGTAAGCCTTCACCTGAAGTACAATAAAAAAAAGAAGAAAAAAAAAGAAAGGAACAGAGAAGGAATTTAGAAGGTCAACTAGAGAAGCTCAACCAGCATAATTTGTATCAACAGCATAATTTGACTTTTTAGTTCAGATTGTCTCTGCTACTTGATACTAATGTAAAGTGTTACTCAAATTGCTTTTTTTCTGGATCAGCAGCAGCATTACATGGAGCTTTTTAGAAGTATAAATTCTCATTTCCTATACTGCAAACCCTGGTGGTATAGTGGCTAAGAGTTACAGCTGCTAACCAGAAGGTTGGCAGTTTGAATCCACCAGGCACTCCTTGGAAACCGTATGGGGCAGTTCTGCTCTGTCCTATAGAGTCGCCCTGTCCTATAGGGTTGCTGTGAGTCGGAATTGACTCGATGGCAACGGGTTTTGTTTTTTTTTTTATTTATACCAGATCTACTGAATCAAAATATCTGGTGCAGGGGCCAGAAGTCTGTTTTAACAAACTTTTCAGGTGATTCTTATGCACAACTGTTAAAGTAAACACTGCAAAATGGACCTTAGAGTAATAATGGTAGTGGAGAAAAATATTTTTTTTAAATGTATTTACCAAAAGCTTCCTTAGCCTTTAGTTACGTGGATCTCTTTGCAGTGTTTGCTGTTGAAAAACTGTCACCGAAATGTTAACCGTTTACCAAGACTAATCAAGGAAAACATATAAGAGATTAAAAATTGGTGAGATGCATTCAATAGTAGATCAAGTGGATCAAGAAAAAAAAATGGAAGAACAAATGGCCTTATTTTGTATAACAGTTTTCTTTACATTTGCTTCCATAGAAAAATGACTCTTCGGACACTAAGAGCTGCTTATATATTTATTCTGTAATTCTAGGAAAGCGTGTGCATTGAAATACCTCTCTCAAATCCAGAAGACAGAATTATTCACTTAGATGTCCAATTAACAAATCCGGCCCTTAGTGGACTCAAGAGACTTACACTGAATCCACTAGAATTTGTCAACTATGTTGCCAGGTATTCTCCAGCGACTACAGGCTGTAGTGAGGAAAGGTATGGTTTGCATGTTGCATATATATTTCATTGTTAATTCCTTGAAATAGGCTTTTAAAATTATCATTATTTCTTTGTATGCTATAATCATTAAGATTATACTTGCTCATAGTTTTAGCTTTGTGAAATTGCATTCCTTGATAAAAATGTACTACTTTAGAATTACCTTTCCTTTTCTTCAGTGCAAAAAATTATTTCTTGAAATATCACATCAAATAATTAATTCCTAAATTTCTCCTACACCCCCCTCTTTCACTTAATTTGCATGACCTAAGTCTTTCTAGGTTTAAATCTGAACCAAATGAAAATGATTTCACAAGGACTAGGGATGAAACTTTCAATTTCCTTGATGAAAAAAGTTTATATATTCTCCATTAAAGAGAAATTATCCATTTGGAGAAAATTAAAAAAATTAAATTAAGAATGCTATACTATGCTGAAAACCCATGTATGTGTGTATGTGTGTGTATCCACACGTATATACATATATATGTATATCTGTATATATCCACACATGTATATATTAGCAGTGTAATGACAAGTGTACTTATAGTATGTTAATTGTGAAAAACTTTCTTTGCACTGTAGATATATAAGTGCACATAAGAATATATAACCTCTATATTCATAATTAGTATAGTAAAATAATCAACTTTATTTGTTTAAAAAGTAATATTCAATTTATTATCATTTTAAAGACTATAATTGACTTAGCATTGGTTTGTACAATAAATTTCATTATTATTCTACATGAAAATGCCCTTTGCCAGTTTATATCTTTTTTCCAAGTAATGATAATTCTTACTGGTACTTGTAGCACAGTAGTATCATATCATTGAAACAAAATAATTGTTATTTTAATAAATGGATGAATAAATGAATACATTTGTGAATTTTTTTTTTTACAAAGTGGAGCATGAATATAAGAATATAACATATTGTAACAGGCACTATTTTGATAGATTAGAAATGTAGGCTGGTCTTGTCTCCCTATTGTGATTATATGGGCTTTGTGAGCAGAAATGGAATCTTGGATTTTCTTTATCAGCATACATTTAAAGACATAATCTTAGCCAATATTCCTTGACTGCCTACTCTGTTGTTGTCACTGGGCCCTGTATTTTATACACGTAAACACATAAAATTCCCATAAGAGGTAGGAATGATTCTTTCCATTTTATAAATGATAAAATTGAAGTTCAAAGAAATTAAGTGGCTTGTCCAAGGTTACACATATATAATGGGTGACAGAGCTGATATACCAGCCCAGGTATACTTTTAAATTATCCCAAGCCCTTTCTCCCCTAGAGCTCAGCACATGCTGATTATAAAGGAAACCCACCAGAGCTGCGGGTTACTTGATCTTCATGTGGAAATATACATGTGTTCAATTCAACAAACTAAAATCAATTTAATCACAGTTAGAAATCAGGACTTTTCCTGTTATAGCTCCTGCAAGGCATTTAAATTACTTATGTTTAAGCATTTTTCATTGATTCAGCAGGCATTTATTAAACAGATATTAATGACCATGACCGTGTTTTTCTTGGGTAACAAATGATGACATGATTTTCTCACCACAAAAAGAGAAATTTAAAAATGTATCCACAATGAGAGTAGAATATGTCATGGAGCAGTTGTCAATTAATGTATTTCAAACCACCTGTTTCTACCAAAGGAGCCCTGGTGGCATAGTGGTTAAGAGCTCGGCTGCTAACCAAAGGGTTGGCAGTTTGAATCCATCAGCTGCTCCTTGGAAACCCTATGGGGCAGTTCTGCCCTGTCCTGTAAGATCGCTGTAAGTTGGAATTGACTATGAGTCCATTAACTATGAGTCAGAATTGATTTGAAGGCAATGGGTTTGGTTTCTACCAATTTGGAACGTTTTTTCTGCCAAATTTATTATACAAATTTATTTGCATAATAATATTTATTATTTTATTGTTATTATTATTATTTATTGTACAAATTTATTATACAAATTAAAATCACTGACAAGATTTCATATATTTCTTTCCACCAGTGTTATTTTTCAGCCTGATGTAACTCTAGAGTTCTGGTATTTACTAAGATTAACTATTGAATTACCAAAACCAACCAGGATGCCAGAAGTACAGTGTGACCTTGGAAAGTAAGTTGATTTAATAGATAAAATTATTTCATGCAAAAAAATAGATAATCTAACAGTATTTTACAATACATTTAGTATTTGAATAAAAAATAAAAATATTTTCAATAACTACTTTTCTTTTCCAGAGTACATTTGATATGTAGACTACCCTGTAGAAAACTTGGTTAATGCCATTTTCCCTCGAGATATGACCATTCATATTGTCAAACCAACAAAACAAAGATGGAGTCATTTAAACAAATGTTTATTAAGTAGCTAAATCTGCTAGCAGACGCGCAGTCTGCCCAAATTTGGTGTGAAGTTCTCACTTAGAAAGGAAAGGGAGAAAGAGCTTCTAACACAGAAATTCTAGGTGATTGGTTACGTGAGAAGTCTTTAATTTTTGAGAAAGGATTATAAAAGCAGGGAAAGAGAATTCATTGAGTATTTTGAGAAATTCTCCACTTATCATTGGTTTGGCTTCGGTTGACTGAGTCAGAGAGAACCTAATTGACAGGCTGATACAAGCCAGACTTTCTGAGTCACAATTAGCGTCCTTCACAGTTAAGGGCCTGCTATCTCTTGTGAGAAGTCTGACTTTATCCAGGACACCTAGCATAAATTTGATGGTGCATTGAAATACAGCCCTTAAGAAATACTTGAAACTGCTGTGAGGTTAGCCAAATATAATGGCTTGAACACTTAACAGTATTTATTCATTTAGGTGTTCAACTGCTTATTACATGTCTAGCACCCAGTTTGGTGCCAGTGAATAAGGATAAACAAGTCACCATAGGACTTCCTTTTTTTTTTTTAATGAAAAATACTTTGAAGAGTATTTGCTCTAGTGGGAAAATCAAAACCTTTTCTTACCACACCAAAGGAGCCCTGGTGGTGCAGTGGTTAAAAGCTACAGCTGCTAACCAAGAGGTCAGCAGTTTGAATCCACCAGCCACTCCTTGGAAACCCTGCCGGGCAGGGCAGCTATAGGGCAGTTCTACCTGGCCCTATAGGGTTGCTATGAGTCGGCATTGACTTGAGGCGTTGGATGTGGATTGGTTTTGGTTCCACACCAAAGGAGCCCTGGTGGCACAGTGGTTAAGCAATCAGCTGCTAACCAAGAGGTCAGCAGTTTGAATCCACCAGCTGCTCCTTAGAAACCCTATGGGGCAGTTCTGCCCTGTTCTATAGGGTTGCTAGGAGTTGGAATCGACTAAACGGCAATGGGCTTGGCTTGGTTTTTTTTTTTTTTTTAATGTTATAGGATTTTATTTAAATGTATTTCAAAAACCATAAAATAGTGGTTACATGGGGGACAGGAAAAAGTGATTATAGAAGGGGAATTGAGGATTCTTCTGGAGTGTTCTTTATGTTTTCTTTTTTTTAAAATTTTTTTATTGTACTTTAGGTGAAAGTTTACAGAACAAATAGTTTCTCATTAAACAATCAGTACACATATTGTTTTATGACATTGGTTAACAACCCCACAACATGTCAACACTCTCCCTTCTTGGCCTTGGAGAACCTTTTTTTTTTTTTGGTGAAAATATACATAGCCAAAGATACACCATTTCAAAAAATTTCTACACGCACAGTTCAGTGACATCGATTACGTTCTTCCAGTTGTGCTGCTGTTCTCACTATCCTTTTCCAAATCATTCCATCACATTTGTCTTCAACTCACTGTCCCCTAGGATTCCCATCAAACCATTTGAGTTTCTGTTGTCAATTTGATCTCACATAGATAATTCTTTTTTGTTGTTGTACTTTAGATGAAGATTTACAGAACAAAATAGTTTCTCATTAAACAGTTAGTACACATATTGCCCTATGACACTGGTTAACAACCCCACGACCTGTCAACATTATCCTTACTCAACCTTGGGTTCCCTATCACCAGCTTTCCTGTCCCCTCCTGCCTTCTAGTCCTTGTCCTTGGACTGCTGTGCCTCATTAGTCCCGTTTTGTTTTATGGGGCTGTCCAATACCTGGCTGAACGGCGAACCTCGGGAGTGACTTCACCACTGAGCTAAACGGGTGTCCGGGGGCCATAATCTCGGGGTTTCTTCAGTCTCCTTTAGGGCAGTAAATCTGGTCTTTTTTGTGTGTGTTAGAATTTTCTTCTGCATCCTTCTCCAGATCTGTCCAGAACCCTCTGTTGTGATCCCGGTCAGAGCAGTCATTGGGGGTAGCCGGGCACCATCTAGCTGTACTGGACTCAGGCTGGTGAAGGCCTTGGTAGCTGTGGTCTATTAGTCCTTTGGACTAAACTTTCCCTTGTATCCTATTCTCTTCATTCTCCCTTGTTGTCAAAGAGGTGAGACCAGTGGAGTGTCTTAGATGGCCACTCACAGGCTTTTAAGACCCCAGACACTACCCACCAAGGTAGAACGTAGAACATTGTCTTATAAACTGTGTTATGCCAATTGAGCTAGATGTTCCCCAAGACCATGGTCCCCACAGCCCTCCGCTCAGCAATTCAGTCCCTCAGGGAGTTTGGAAGTGTCTATGTAGCTTCCATGACCTTTCCTTGTACAAGTTGTGCTGGCTTCCCCAGTATTGTGTACTGCCTTACCCTTCACCAAAGTTACCACTTATCGATTGTCTATTTAGTATTCCCCCCAACCCCTCTCATCCCTTGTAACCAACAAAGATTGTTTCTTTTTGTGTGTAAACTTTTTCATGAGTTTTTACAATAGAGGTTTCATACAATATTTGTCTTTTTGTGATTGACTTATTTCATTCAGCATAATGTCCTCCAGTTTCATCCATGTTATGAGATGCTTCAGAGATTCATTGTTGTTCTTTACTGCTGTGTAGTACTCCACTGTGTGTATGTACCACAGTTTGTTTATCCATTCATCTGTTGATGGGCAGCTAGGTTGTTTCCATCTTTTTGCTATTGTGAACAATGCTGAAATGAACATGGGTGTGCTTATGTCTATTCGTGTGACGGCTCTTATTTTGGATATATTCCTAGGAGTGGGATTGCTGGATCGTATGGTATTTCTATTTCTAGCTTTCTAAGGAAGTGCCATATCATTTTCCAAAATGGTGGTATCATTGTCTTAGTGATCTAGTGCTGCTGTAACAGAAATACCACAAGTGGATGGTTTTAACAAAGAGAAGTTTATTTCTTTACAGTAAAGTAGGCTGAAAGTCCAATTTCAGGGTGTCAGCTCCAGGGGAAGGCTTTCTCTCTCTGTTGGCCTTCTCGTCAATGTTCCCCTGGACTAGGAGCTTCTCCACGCAGGACCCCAGGTCAAAAGGACGTGCTCTGCTCCAGGCACTGCTTTCTTGATGGTATGAGGTCCCCCCTGTCTCTCTGCTCACTTCTGTCTTGTATATCTCCAGAGATTGCCTCAGGACACAATCCAATCTTGTAGATTGAGTCCTGCCTCACTAACACAACTGCCGCGCATCCTCCCTCATTAACATCATAGAGGCAGGATTTACAACATAGGAAAATCACACAATACCTGGAATCATGGCCCAGCCAAGTTGATACACACATTTTTGGGGGGACATAATTCAATCCATGACAATCATTATGCATTCCCACCAGCAGTGCATAAGAGTTCCAATCTCCCCGCAGTGTCTCCAACATTTGTTATTTTCAGTGTTTTTGATTTGTGCCACTAATGCCAGGGTGAGATGGTATCTCATTGTGGTTTTAATTTGCATTTCTCTAATGGCTAGTGATCTGGAGCATTTCCTCATGTTTCTGTTGGGTGCCTGAGTGTCTTCTTTGGTGAAGTCTTTGTTCAGTTCCTTTGCCCATTTTCATCGGATAACTTGTCTTTTTGTTGTAGAGGTGTTAGATTTTCTTGTAGATTATAGAGATTAAACCTTTCTCTGACTTGTAATGTCCAAAACTTTTTTCCCAGTCTGTAGGTTCTCCTTTTACTCTTTTGGTGAAGTCTTTTGAAGAGCATAGGTATTTGATTTTTTAAAGATTCCAGTTATCTAGGTTATACTTATGGTTTGTATCCTGTTAATGCCCTCTATTAGGGCCTCTAGCATTGATCCTATTTTTTCTTCTATGAATGTTCTAGTTTTTGGCTATATATTTAGGTCTTTGATCCATTTTGAA
>NW_004444095.1:5954170-5955138 GCF_000243295.1 Trichechus manatus latirostris | reverse complement strand
TTACTGATAGATGTGAGTTGATTGCTGTCATTTTGTAGTGCTGTTTTTCTGTGGCCCTGACGTTTTCTTTGTTCCTCTTAATCTCCTGTGCAGAGTTCCTTTTGTCTGTGGATTTTTTTTTTTCATTTCTTTTGTTTTTGTAGGTTTTCTTTTTACTGAGGCTGTATGTTTTTCCTCTTTGTTTTGATGCATAGGTTTGTTATCTTTCTTTGTTGTTACCATGAAATTTACCCCTATCTTTCTCAGTTTGAAGCAGTCTATCATTACTTGGTATCACCTTGCCTTCCTCTCCATTAGAAGAATCTGTACCTATACCATTTATTCCCTCTTTTATTGTTCTGAAGTTGTTGTCATTTACAGATTAACTACTCTGATTCTCTGTTGTATGTCTTTTGGTTTTGGATAGTCCTTGAGATTTCATTTCCTAGATTGGTGTCTAGCTGTTACGATCCTGCATCCTAGATTCAGCCTGTGAGCTGATGTTGTTGTTCTCAGATGGAAGGGCTCCCTTCAATAATTCTTGTAAGTTTGGTTTGGTTTTTACATATTCCCTCAAGTTTTGTTTATCTGGAAATGTCCTAATTTCACCATCATATTTCAGCGAGAGTTTTGCAGAATATATTATTCCTGGCTGGCAATTTTTTTCTTTCAAGGTTTTATATATATGTCATCCCATTGTCTTCTTGCCTGAATGGTTTCTGCCAAATAATCCCAGCTTAGTCTTATTGTTTCTCCTCTGTATATGACTTCTTGTTTTCTCAAGCTGCTCTCAGGATTCTTTGTATTTGGTTTTGGCGAGTGTGATTATGATATGCCTCGGTGATTTTCTTTTGGGGTCTATCCTATATGGGGTTCATTGTGCTTCTTGAATGGCCAGCTTTTCATCTTTCATGATATTGGGGAAGTTTTCTGTCAGCAATTCTTCAGTGATTCTCTCTGTGTTTTCTGTTTTCTCCCCTGTTCTGGAA
>NW_004444095.1:5913854-5953500 GCF_000243295.1 Trichechus manatus latirostris | reverse complement strand
TACTTACTACAGACATTAGGGCAGGCCAGTAATCACTGCAAAGCAGGTTCCGGTAGGCCGTGTCTGGGCTGCTTGGGAGTGTGATGTTCAGCACATGGTGCAGGTAGGCAGGATGGAGGGGGAGATTGTTATTTGTGGAGCTAAGATGGGTATGAGAGAGAGGAGAGAGGAGCAGGAGCCAAAAACATAGAAAGAAACAAAAAAAGAGGGCTAGGGGAGCTTTCTGTTGGAGTGGAGAGATGAGAGACTATGAATTGGAGAAAAACAAAAAGGAGAAGAAGAAAAAAAGAAAAGGAAAGAAAAAAATGAATAAAGAAAATAAAATCAAAGTTCCCAGGTATCCCACTGGTGCGGCTGTGAGGTCCGGGGAGGTTGCTCCCAGGCCGTGAAGTACAGCCTGGCTAGAAGGGCTAGAGGTGTCACTCAGTGCCAGGTATTCATGGGACAGGAAGAGAAGGAAAGTATAGAGAGATGAAAAACTGAGTAATGAAGAAAGTCAAAAAGGGAAAAAGAGGGAAAAGAAAAGAAAAGAAAAAAAGGGCAAGAAAACTCCCCCCAAAAAATCAAGAAGAAATAAATGCTCTCAGGCATCCCTCTGCATGTCTGCACAAACTGAGGGGTTAGGTCCCAAGCCACGCTGTACTGCCCGTCTTGAATGGGTTCCCAGTTCAAGAAAAGAAAAATAAAACATACAAGCAATTCAAAACAAACAAACAAAAAAAGCCCTGGGATCCCACCAGCGTGGCAGCACGGGCCAGGAAGGAGTCTTGCATTTGTGCGGTGTTTCACAGCCTTTCAGGAAGAAGCAAAGATGGCACATGGAGCCAGGTATTTGAGAAAAAAGGAGGGGGAGGTGGTGAGAGGTAAGGAAGAAATCTAAAGAAGCAGAAAAAAGCAACACCTGCAGCCAACAGATGGCACTTAGGGAGCCAGCCAGTGCAGGTAGGTGGAATCCAAGTGACACTGGGGTGAAGCCGGTGCTTCCTGGCCAATAGACTGTGGCCGCAGGAAGCAGGGGAGGCCAAGTGGGGCTGAAGGAGGGTGCAGAGTGGGAAAGCATATATCACTGGTTACCGGTTGTTCTGTCTCCTGCTGGAAGCTCCAAGAAGCTGCTTTCTGATACCACCGGTTCGCTGGTCTCTGATAGGGGTTCAAGATGGCCAGTCTGTGCTGCTTTAGCTGATAGGGGACCTCTGCATGTATCTCTCCTCGCTCTCTGCTTTTGGTCAGTTTCTTATTCCATTCGGTACTTGGCTGAGTTCTTTATCTCATCATTTGATCCTTAGGGTTTCAGGATTGCCATTTTCTCTGTTTGGCTTAGTTTTTCAGATCTTTGCTGTGGAGGGACAGCGTGGTGCTTCTGCCAGAGCACCATGTTGCCAAGAAGTCTTTTTTTTTTTTTTAACCAGGCCAAAGGACTGTTGAATTCCGCTACAAGATCTTGAGCCAAAATTATTGGCTGCAAGTGATTTATTAAGAAAGTGATCCTAGGGAAATCAATACCAGAATAGGGGAAGCCAGATAAGAAAAGGGAAGGAACTAAGCTTGGATATGATTGCAGGTACAGTCCCAGACTTTTCTTGATCCTACAGAGTTATGGAACATAAATCACTTCTCAGAGGCTTCCCTGCCTTGGCTTAAAGGAGCTGGGCTTTTGAACTCCCACACTAGTCACTATAAACGGCTTTGGGATGGAACATAAACTCTCAGGCAGTCTGCTCTCTGTAGAAAGAGAGGAGACTCCAGGACCCAGAGGCATTCATCTGAAGGTCCCAGACGAGAGAGATTAACAGCAAGCATGCAAATGTCAGGGGATAAAGGCAGAGAGCTAGTAAAAATATTCTAGGGTAATTGGATGGGGCACAAACAATATCTGCTATAAAGAGTTGTTTACAAACTTATTGCTAGTTTTATTCTTTTCTTGTTTTAAAATATGTTAAAATGAAAATATTTTGTATACTTATATACTTAACATTATTAGTAAATATAAGACACATGAAATTTTTTGGCCCAACCATAGTTTTTCGATCATAGTTTCTTTCTTTTTTTTTAATTGCACTAAAAGGTGCTAGCCTTTTCTCTCTTTTTTTAAGTTTTCTTACTCTATGTGAACATGTTTTTCTAAAATTTGATTTCTTTTGTTTAGGTAATACTTGTGTATTATTTAAATGTCATATAATACTGAGAGATGTTTGATAGTGATTATTTTAATCAACCTTGTCCTGGATCTTTTTTCTCTTTGGAAGTTTGTAAGATCTTTAATTGTACCCATTGTCCTGAAAATTCTTGATGATACTGCTCAGTATAACTTTATTTCATACGTTTTTCTGGGTGGTTGGAGACTCTTTCAACATGGAAATTCAAGACTTTTAGTTTCCAGGAATCTTGAATTATGCCATCTCTCTTTTTTCTCTCTTCTCTCTTCCTAAGATGTTGATTTTTTTTTGATATTAGAATTCAGGAGCTGATTTAACAATTATTTTATCTTTTTTGTCTTTTTCCCAAATACGTCCTTTCGCATTCAGGGAGATTTACTCAATTTTATCTTCAAATCTTTATATAGAGTTTTTCATGTCAGCTATCAACATCCAAGACCATTTTTCGGTTGTTGATCTTTGGAATATATATATATATATATATTTGTTCTTATTCCATCTTTACAGTCTTTCTTAGTATATCCTTTAACATATTAATGATTATTTTAAAAGATCATGGTCTTTGTTTTTATGTGTAAGTAGGTTTTGATCTCTTCCTTTACTAGTAAAAAATTTTTCAGATATTTACTTGGCTCATATATAAGTGTGTGACTTTAAAATGATAGTCAGGAATTCTAACACCATGCATGGACCTTACTGACCCACTTATGTTGTTCTGTTTTGCTCTTCATATATTTTTAATCATTGTAAAAAATATGCCATTCTTTTGTTCATGGGATTTTGGGTCATTTCTTTGGTATATTATGAAAATTATTGTTTATAACATTTATACTGGATATTGTTAAAACAAAAATCGTATTAAGCCAGTAATAGAAATTGGTTGAATTTTATTTAATGTATGATTTTCAAATCGGGGTAACATTTCTACTAGAGATTCAAAATGTTATAAAGAAGAATAAACTTCCAAAGATTCTTATGACCCGTCTCATTACTAGTAATTATATGTTACTACGGAAACAGGTCAGAATAGTGTTTCCATAGTAACAATTAACCCTAAAATACAGCTTTAGGATTGCAAATACCATCGCTTAGGTCAGGAGTACCTTAGACCTCAAAGTGACATTCTTTACTTTTCAAAACTTTATAAAGTTCTTTTGCAGTGGATTTGCCCAATGCAGTACATCATTTGATTTCTTGACTACTACCTCCATGGGCATTGATTGAGGATCCAAGTAAAATGAAATCCTTGACAACTTCAGTCTTTTCTCTGCTTATCATGATGTTGCTGATTGCTCCAGTTGTGAGGATTTTTGTTTTCTTTATGTTGAGGTGTAATCCATCCTGAAGGCTGTAGTCTTTGATCTTCATCAGTAAATGGTTCAAGTCCTCTTCACTTTCGGCAAGCAAGATTGTGTCATCTGCATATTTCAGGTTGTTAATGAGTCTTCCTCCAATCCTGATGCTGCATTCTTCTTCCTATAGTCCAGCTTCTCTCAGATTATTTGCTCAGCATACAGATTGAATAAGTATGGTGAAAGGATACAACTCTGTAGGGAGTAAAAGCAAAAGAGATTTATTGAGGAATATAACAGCTATAGCTGGGCAACACAGCATTACACTGTGGAGTCACAAAGTGTTCCAGCATTCTGAGGGATGAGGGAGAGCTGAGCCTTCGATACAGAAAAATGCGAAGGAAGTACATGACCATAATCATGGGGGTTTAGGATTACATGTATCTACAAGACAATCTCACATAAAAATTTTACAAGTTTAGCTGATCACAGACTTCCTGGAGCCAACTCAGCAAGTGATTTTCTAAAATATATACATATACATAATTTCTGGGGCATGCTGCACAAGCATTCTCCTGAGATCATCTTGATAAACGTTTTCTGATGAATATTTCTTCACAAATCACATTCTTGCTCCTTTCATTGTTTGCTGAGAGTGGTTAAAGTTTTACAAGAAGTTATGTTTCACTAAACTCTAAATATAGGTTATATTTTTAGGAAAGCAGAAATGATAACTTAGGACAAGCTAAAGTTTAATTCAGAAAATGAAGTTTTGATTCAGATGTGGGTCAGTCACTTTTAATCATGTCAAGTACCTCAGTTTTAGAGTGCCCTCACACATCACAAAAATTTTTAGGTGGGCATTATTTTGTTTCTTTTCTTAACAATATCAGTCTATTTTCTTTGGTTTTTATCAGTTCTGATGAGAAGTCAAACTGTCAGCCTTATTCTCTTTTTTAAGTAATATGTCTTTTATTCTGGCTGTTTTAAAATTTTCTCTTTCTCTTTGGATTTCAGCAGTTTGATGTTTCTAGGTTTTATTCTCTTTGTATTTATATTTCTTGAGGTTCACTGAACTTTTGAATCTGCAGGTTGATATCTTTTATCCATTTTGGAAAAATCTGTAGCTTATTTTCAAAAATTGTTTATGCCTTAATAGTCTTTCTCCTTATAGGACTCAAAATGCACTTACTTTTTAAAATCTTTTTACAGCATCTTGTCTCCTCATGTGCCTGCTTAATATTGATTAAGTGGCGAGCATTTCTGTAAAAAATCTCATTTGAGGATCTGAAAGATCTGGATGATTCTTGAGATATTTTAACCTTGTTTTGGGTACACAGCTAGAATAGGGGAGCCAAAGACCCCAAATTACAATAATTTAACCAAGAATTGATGTATTTTAAAGGTGGCCTTCTTCCCTCACCAAGCTTGTCTGTTCCTTACACCTTTACTCTCAGAGTGCATCCTTTCATGTTTTGAGCGAAAAGCCTTGGGTGTTTTCATGAATCCAACTTCCTTGGCCAGGTCTGAATTCCATTTTTTTTTTAACTGTTATGGGACAGAGAACTCCATTTGACCCTTTGTTTCTGGTTCTTTAAAATAGCCCTTGCAATTCTCAAGCAATCAAGGTGCGTTTGTTTTTCTAAAACAGCCCTGCAACATTTAAACATGTACAAATATAGTGGGAGCTCCTAAACCACACCTGGCAACTGACTTTAGGAAGGGCAGGGGGCATGATGCAGTCATGCATATTCATTGATTCCATCAATGATGCATATGCATTGAGGCCCTAATCATGCATATACATTGTTATGAGTCCCTGGACACAGAAGCAGTGAGGTTTTCTGGATTAGTGAGAACATCCATGCACAGGAGAGGGTCAACCGTCCCTGGGGACAGTGGAAGCCTTGTGCTGGCACCTCTTCTCAGACCTTGCCTGATGTGTTTTTTTGCTTGTATCTTTCCTGGTTATAATAAATGGGTAACTGTAAATATAGGTAGTCTCTGTGAGTTCTGTGAGTCATTCTAGCAAATTATTGAACCCACCGGGAGTAGTGAGACCCAGCAGAGAGGTTGGCGTTTGCTTATTTGGCATGGGCTGGAAGGACAGAGTCCTAACTTGTGGAGACCCAGCTCTGAGTGGTTAGGGTCAGAGAGATAAAATGCCATGTGGTTGGCTGATGTCAGGATAATGGAAAAGTAGAAAAGTGGGGATATAATTTATCTTTGTATTCTGGAAACTATCCTTATGCTGGTTATTATTAATGCAACCATACACTCATGAATCTGTTGAAAATTTTGCTCAGCTTCTCAGGCTACTAGACACTTTTGGAATCATCAAACATCTAGAAAGGAAAAGTAGCTTAAAATGGCTGGGATCAATTATCTCAGCTTCTCCCATTGAGGGAATTTTGACCCTATAACCTCTTACTGCCTTCAAAAAGAGTTTTATTTTTACATTTTATCAGTCTTTTCTCACTGGAAGGGTTGATTTGAAACCACCTAATCTGTTATTGTCAGGAGCAGAAATCCCCTATTATAAATCTTGTACCTCACATTGCAAAAAGTAAATTGTATCTATGTAAAGACACCTTACTTGTCAAAAGTGAAGACAACCTGAAGCACTTACTTATGCAGATCAAACACCACAGCCTTCAGTATGGATTACATCTCAACATAAAGAAAATGAAAATCCTTACAACTGGATCAATAAATAACATTATGATAAATGTTGAACAAATTAAAGTTGTCAAGAATTTCATTCTTCTTGGATTAACAATCAATGCCCATGGGAGGAGCAGTCAGGAAATCAAGCGACACATTGCATTGGGCAAATCTGCTGCAAAAGACCTCTTTAAAGTGCTAAAAAGCAAAGATGTCACTTTGAAGACTAAGGTGCGCCTGACCCAAGCCATGGTCTTTTCAATAACCTCATATGCATGTGAAAGCTGGACAATGTATAAGGAAGACTGAAGAAGAATTGAAGCATTTGAATTATGGTGTTGGCGAAGAATATTGAATATACCATGGACTTCCAGAAGAATGAACAAATCTGTTCTGGAAGAAGTACAGCCAGAATGCTCCTTAGAAGTGAGGATGGTGAGACCATGTCTCACTTACTTTGAACGTGTTATCAGGAGAAACCAGTCCCTGGAGAAGGACATCATGCTTGGTAAATTAGAGAATCAGCGAAAAAGAGGAAGACCCTCAATGAGATGGATTGACATAGTGTCAGCAACAATGGGCTCAAGCACAACAACAATTGTGAAGATGGCTCAGGACCAGGAAACATTCTGTTCTGTTAGACATAAAATAACTATGAGTTGGAGTCATATCAATGGCACCTAACAATAACAAGAACAAAGATATACAACCAATCTAGAATTTCATTTTCAACTGAAGTATCATGGCTCCAGACTAAATCCATAAAATCCAATAGCATAGAAAAAGAGAGTTTACAGACTAAGACTAGGAAGAAAAGCCTGCTGATCTACTCCCAAAAGTCAGTCAGTGAAAACCCTGTGGATCATAACAGTCTGATCCCGTTGTGCATGAGGTCACCATGAGTCATGGGCTAACTTATTAGCAAATAATAAAAACAGCATTCCATAGTATTTTGTAAACTATGGATGCAGTACATCCATAGTGGATGTACTACAATTTATTTAACCATTCACCAGTTCAAGGATATCTGGATTGTTTCAACTTTTGGCTATTACAAATAAAGCTGCTATGAACATCCATGTACAGGATTTGTGTGAACATAAATTTTCATTTCTCTGTGATAGAAGCCCAGGGAAGCAATTGCTGGGTTGTATAGTAGTTGCCTGTTTAGTTTTTTAAGAAATTGCCAAACTGTTTTCAGAGTGCCTGTATCATTTTTAAAGGACCTGAAGTTCAGTGGAGATATTTGGCTGGAGACACGCATTTAGTTGTTCTTAGCTGAGTATTGAGTGTAAGCAGAGAAAAGTGGAGTGAACAGGACTAAGCGCATGCACTTCTAGGTCAGAGACAGCCTTAATTATCATCCGTGGTTTGCCTCACAGATTATTTTTAATGAATCTCACAAAAATAAAAAGTAATTGAATAATAAATAACTGTTAAACGAAATTAATTGAATTCAACTACCCCAGAACCTCATACATCCTTAGAGGCATTTTTTGCTGTATGCATTTGATAAGTGCATTCTTCCAGTGGTTCACAATATTTTCTCATAACCAGCATTCTGAAGTCTTCTCTTTTAAATAACTTTTTATTTTGAAAGAGTTTAAGACTCACAAGGAATTGAAACAACAGTACAGAGTTCCCGTGTACCCTTCACCCCACAATTGGTTTTTAAGGGGCTAGTACTTGGTTTAAGGAGCCTTGGTAGTGTGGTGGTTAAGCCCTCAGCTGCTAACCTCAGCTGCTAACCAATTGTTCAAGCCCTCCAGCTGCTCCGTGGGAGAAAGATGTGGCAGTCTGCTTCCATAAAGATTACAGCCTTGGAAACCCAATGGGGTAGTTCTACTTTGTCCTAAATGGTCACTATGAGTTGGAATCAACTCGAAGGCAACAGGTTTTAGTACTTGGTTTACCTTAAAATTACTTTCTATTGTTTTTTTATTGATTAGATAGGTAAATACTATTTTAATTTCCAGTCGTTACTTTATATTGACAAATTTGAAATGATCTTGGTGAAAATAATTTTTTTATCATGGCTATTGAGAAATAAGGAACCAAAGGAGGAAGTAACATTTTAAACTGCTAACAAAATTAATTTTGTCCCTAAATAATATATGCATCGACAATCCTCAATATATGCATTTACAATCTACAGTATTCATCTCTAATTATTGGTAAAATTAGCATTTAAAGAAAAGGTAGCTTAGATGCAATTCAATTCAAAAACTTTTTCTGGATGAACAATGAGCCAAGCACCGTTTTAGTTTCTTTCTTTCTTCTTGGTCCCCTGCCAATGAGATGCCACACAGCTTTCCTTTCTTTGCCTTCTGTGTCTTTGCCCATTTCAGAAGTTTTAATATATTGGCAGAAGGTAAATTCCACAATTTATAGACTTTAATTCTTCAAATAACTATCATGTTACAGTCATTCTTAGCAATAATATTTACTTTAATCCCCTGAAAACATATTCCATTTTTACGTATCTTGTTATTGAATTTCCGAAATATGGCTTATTTTATTTCACAACTGCAAAAAGTCTTGACAGATCTTCAATTCTAATTTCTTTTTATTTTTCTAAGCAGTTTTAAAAAATATATTCTATTTATTTATTTTATTTAAGTTCTAATCATGAGTGCACTAAGGACATAGGCTTAATTTTCTCAATTCATATTTTCTTGTCACCTAAAATCTGTTTTAATTTTATTTTTATATAACAATTGAATTTTGATGTTTAATCAAGAGAGATAGAGACTTTGTCCAAAAGGCAATATGCAGAATCACAAATATCTGAAAAACTTGGTGAAAACAAACTTATAAATGGAGTTAGTACCACACCATGTGAAGTAATTAACCTGCCTCAGCCTGAGATTTAAATGTTGATTACATTTGAAGAAACCAATTTCATGGATGTACATAAAATTTTAGAGAGATGATCGAGTAGAATTTAGGAAATCATGACCAATTTCTTTTTTCTCTCTTCTTAATTTTTTATAGTGACAGTGATAAGGTGAGCCACATATCACCTCAATAAATAGAAATAAGAGAATGAATGGGCTCCATATTACTTTATTTTCTGTGTTATTTACTTATAACCAAATCCAAAGCATGTGTCTGCAACTTTATTATTTAAACAAATGCAAGGATTCAGATATAAACACTTTTCAATTTCAATTTCAATTAATCACAAGCTGTGTTTGAAATTGACCTTGGCAAGGGAATAAGTTGAAACCTTGGGGTGTTGAATTGAAACATAAATCACTAAATGCAGTTAAAACCCACAGTTTTGCATCAAATATGAACATCAGATTTGGTTCTCAATGATGTTTGAACATTTTCCCGCACAGTAGCATAGAAAGCTAGTTTAGCAATATTTCATTCATGTTTTTCTATAGCAGCGCTTAAGAGAAAATTTGAGACATTGGCTTTCTGCAAAATATACCAAGCAGATGCTTACTGACAACAAAAAATAATAATGGGAAATCTGTCATAATGGTTAATGTGTTTTATTTAATACAATTAACAAAAGTTTGGTTATTTTCATCCGATATTTCAGTAAAATATACGTGTGCTTGGTTAAACAATAAATTCTTGATTTACAGAGAATTGTTAAATTTGTAGTCTCAAATCAAAACACTGATGTATGATTCTCTTTATTCTAAGGTGAATCACTATACACAGTCAGGAAAATGGCCATTTATTTGAATTATACAATTTTAATTAAGGAACTGAATTCTGCTCAGCACATATTGCTAATTTACCCCTTTCAGACGACCATGATATTGCAAAAATGAATAATATATAGGTGGTGATAATTGCATTTATATTTTTACAGCTTTGATACTTTTAGATTTTAGTCGATCATTTTGGGGTTATGATCAAGAGACAGTGAAGAGAGAGATAAGCAAAACTGTACATAGATAAAATTACTGTATTATGATGTTATAGTTCAAGGTTATGGAAAGAATGCAGGATTATAATGTGGATGCTGTACATGAAAAGCATTAGAAGTTATCATTGACTGAGTATTATGAACCCTCTTCACTATGCTTTGCTGTGAGCATAACCACCAGCTACATATCTGGCATTTACTTAACATTAATTTGGACCTTGTTATTGTTTTGGGTCAGAACTTTTGGATTTCTTATCTTTGCTATCATTTCTAGACTATGTTAGCTTTTTTGGCTAGATTTAACAGCTATAAAAGAATGGGTAAACACTGCTCCTAAAACTGGAATATTTTTCAACATACAATATGCAATAACATTTGGTCTCAAAAAAAGAGAATCAGGGTTTACTTGTTTTAGCAAAATGTCATTAGTTCATACATGATTATTCTTACTTTGAAACTCACAAAAGTTACCAAGTGCCTTAGTTATCTAGTGCTGCTGTAACAGAAGTACCACAAGTGGATGGCTTTAACAAAGAGAAAGTTATTCTCCCACAGTGTAGGAGACTGGAAGTCCAAATTCAGGTTGCCAGCTCCAGAAGGCGGCTTTCTCTCTCTGTCAGCTCTGGGGGAAGGCCCTTTATCATCAATCTTCCCCTGGCCTAGGAGCTTTTCAGTACAGGGACCTCAGGTCCAAAGGACTTGTTCCTCTCCTGGTTCTTCATTCTTGGTGGCGTGAGATCCCCCTGTCTGTCTGCTGTATCTTCCTTTGATATCTCAAAAGAGATTGACTCAAGATACAACCTAATCTTGTAGATTGAGTCCTGCCTCATTAACATAACTACCTCTAATCTGCCTCACTGACATCATAGAGGTAAGATTTACAACACATAGGAAAATCAAGTCAGATGACAAAATGGTGGACAATCACACAATACTAGGAATCATGGCCTAGCCAAGTTGACACACATTTTGGGGTGACACAATTCTGTCCATAACACCAAGTTCACAGAACTATCATTAAGTAAGTTTATGAATATCAGCAATTTAACTAGCTTTGTTTTTTCTCCCAGGTGGGTCACTCAGATTATTCTATTAACTAATCCTACACATGAAACCTTAGAACTGGAAGCAACAAACAGTAATCCTGGCAATTTTGA
Source organism: Trichechus manatus latirostris (assembly GCF_000243295.1). Lineage (NCBI taxonomy): Eukaryota > Metazoa > Chordata > Mammalia > Sirenia > Trichechidae > Trichechus > Trichechus manatus. Next base: position 5,942,342 of record NW_004444095.1, on the reverse strand, counting down.
CCTGGATATTAACAAAAGATTACCAGTAAGTACATTCAGAAAGCCAGGCAACCTGTTACTACTAGAGTATTTGACAATTCTGGTTTTGGAACACCTGAGAATATTACACGAATTATTAATAAAGTTGAAAATTTCTAAAATTTAAAAATAGATTTTTATCTTATACATGTATATATGTTCCCCAAATTTTGATTTATCAAAAAAAATAATGTCATGTTCATGTAGATTTTTGAAAGTATATATACTAGAGTCGTGCTCAGGATCTCTAAGCTCTGAATAAACTGAATGTGTTTTATTTCTGACCATTTCAGGAATCAGTTTATGCAATAGTGTCCCAGTAATATGATTTTGACTCAACAGTCATGATGTGTGTTCAGAGTCCCAAGATTCCAGTTTTTTTCTTTCCTTTCTTGAGTTCCTGCCCACAACCCCTCCCACTTCCAGACTCTGCCCCTCTCTCCTCCTTCTGTCCCATTTTATCAGTCCTGGGTCCAGGGCAGAGACTGGGGCCAGTCAATCGGCCTCAATCACTTTTCTTCTTCACTTAAGTTACATAACATGATCTGAAGCTTTAGCGTGACTATATTTCCAAAATATATGATACCAAACATTTGCAGTGAATGGGCAAAACTACATACTTTAGAGCAAACTTCAGAATGATAATTGCAATAGTCTGTTTTTAAGAAAGGGCTCACATTAATCACGAAGCTCTCCTGTGTAGATATGGTGTTTATATAAAGGCTTTTTACCATTTTATCCTTAATGATTGTTTAACAAATCTGCAATGTAATTTCTTTATATCTTCTTAACACCTGTCTTGTCAATCACTGGTTGCCCACTAATAATATCATGATATCAAATTAATTCTCAGCTGTCATAATGTGTCAAATTAGAAATCAGTAAATATTATATTGCTAACATTGGTGGATATAGTGTAATTTTAGAAAAAATATATTAAAATATAGACACATTTCCATAAATTACATGGAGCATGGTGTTCAGGTTACAGTTTACTTATAGCTTAAATTCCTCATAAGAAATTGATGTTTCCATATCCTTTATATCATTACTTTTAGACTAGAGTTTAAACTGTGATCCAAGGGGAAACAAATGCAATATTTTGCAGAAGCCACCGTACATTAAATAATTAAGAATATGGACTGTGTTTTAATATTTCCAGTCATGGATTTCTAGTTTGTTCATTCTTTAATCCATTCATCAAACACTATTCAACACCCAATTTATGCAAAGTACTTTAATATTAGGAAATAACTCAAAAATATAGATGAAAAGATACTATTATATGTTATAGAAAAAATAAAAGCACACTAACATAATGGTAATGGTAATAAATGGAGAAATATATATTTCACTTTACTCTTTGCTTTCATTGTATAGTGCTTGTGTTTACATAAGTAAGAATTTTTAAATATTTTTAAAAATTAAAATAAAAATTTTTAAAAATTTAAATATTTTATAAATTAATTTTTACATTAAAATTTAGAAATATGCTTCAATAAGTAAGTATACACTGATTATCAAAGCAAATATGATAGAAATGCTTGCTTGCCTAAAAATATTTATTATGTAAAATTTCAAACAGATAGAAAAGTTGAACGATTTATACAATGAACAACCTATACCTCCAACAGGTTCATAAATTATTAACAATTTGCCACATTTGTCTCTCTGTCTCTTTCTTCTTTCTTACATCGTTTACTGTCTGATTTGAAAGTAAGTTGTAGCCATCATGCCATTTCAACACTAAATACTTCAGATTATATTTCTTAAAACCATATAAATCTCCCACATCATTTAGCATTCAGTCCATATTCAATTTACTCAACTTTCACACAAATATACTTCCCTCTTGAACTAGCATCCGGTGTAAGTTCACACGTTGAGATGGATTATCATGATAACACTTGTTTTTAATGAAACGTTTTTTAGGTTCAAAAATTTCCTGCATTTAGCATATTAAATATTTTCCATTACATAAAACCAGTATGTTTTCTGCAGTTAAATTCCTGCAAATCGTGTTTGGCTTTCACTTCTTGAAACTATGGGAGATGCATTTTTCAGTGAATTTTCAGAGGAAATAAAGGATTTCTGATTGCATTACTATGTTGTTGTTGGTTGCCATCGAGTTGATTCCCACTCATAGTGACCCCATGTGACAGAGTAGAACTGCCTTATAGGGTTTTCTTGCTGTAATCTTTACGGAAGCAGATCTCCAGATTTTTCTCCTGCAGAGTGACTGTCTGGGTTTGAACTGCCAGTGAACCACCAGCCTTTCGATCAGCAGTCAAGCACTTAACCACTGTGCCACCAGGGCTGTCTCTCTCTCTATATGTAGATATAGATATATAGATTTAGATACCTACTACTACCAGTTGCCCTAGAGTCAATTCCAGCTGACTCATGGCGACCCCACATGTGCAGACTAGAATTGTGCTGCATAGGGTTTTCATGGCTGTGACCTTTCACAGTCTTCTGAGGTCACTTTGGGTGGAATTGAACCAACAACCTTTTGGTTAGCTGCCAAGTGCTTAACCAGTTTTGCCAGATAGATAGGGAGAGAGAGAATCAGCTTTTTTCATATTTTCTAAGTTGCAAATTTTCTTATTTACTTTTTGATAAAACTTATATTGAGATTAATTTACATTCATGAAGTGTATACTGATAACACTGAAATATTTGAGGTGTCAACAGGAGAGCCAGCCTGAGATAAAAATATATGCTATAGTTTAACTCTGCATATATAATGAGGAGGTGACCCTGTTACAAACATATAATTAAGTTTATATTTGTATTTCATGATCATTATCAGAGTTTATTGATCAACAAGTGCTATATTTTACAAAGATAGAATGGCCCTGCTAAATTGCAACTTTATTTTTTAAAAGGTTAACTGGCAAAACACATTAGCGAAGAATAATTGACTTACTTTTGAGACACATATCACTCATTCTGGAGCCCTGGTGGCGCAGTGGTTAAGAGCTTGGCTGCTAACCAAAAGGTTGGCAGTTCAATTCCACCAGCCACTCCTTGGAAACCCTATGGGGCAGTTCCACTCTGTCCTATAGGGTAGCAATCAGTCGGAATCACCTAGACGGCAATGGGTTTGGTTTTATCACTCATTCTGTAAGTACTGATAGTAAATATTATGTTATTATATTATAGTCTAGGATTTTGATTACATTAGGTACTCACATCCCCATTATATCTGATAGAATCACTGGCTTCTTTCACTGTCCCTAAAGAGTTCATTCAAACTCATACTGACGGACTCACATTCTTGTGGCAGATCACAGTCACACCCTGAGTATGTGTGGTATGAAGATAAGGAAAACTTCATTGCACACTAAGAAGCATGTCTTACATCTGTTCTTAGAGTCAGTACGTTTCCTTTGAGGCCACCAAGCCTACAGTTTAGGTTCCTGGTGGTTTGACACGGACCATGGCATGGATGATGAGCTACGGGCTTCAGAATAAAAGGCATATTTCTTGTATTGAGGGTTTTAATTCAACTTACAAAATTAAGCCCAACTTCCTTTTACACAGCAAGTAACTTCGTGTGCTCAGTGTCTGACTCACAAAAGTATTGATCCTTGTTTCTCTTTTGCTTCCTTGTGTATTTGCACAGCTGATCGTCCATCCTCACTCCACCACGGAAGTAGTTGTTCACTTCCAACCTTCTGCACTTGGGAGGGCTACTCACCAAGCTTTAATCAGCTTCCACTGTGCTCAGGTATGATGTTCTTGAACCAAGTCAAATTAATTAAATTTCAAAATCACTAAATTTTTCGTTCTAGATTGATTGAATGAGGGAGAATCTACACTCAGATTTAAAATATTGGTATTTTAATGTTATTGCTACATCACTGACATTTATGTTAATCTTCTGACTTCGGTTTTACTACTCAGCTTTTCATGAACTTAATTATAAAAATGTAGAGAGTATGATGCAAGTAATTGTATTATTTTTTCACTCCATTTCATCTGTACAATGTTCCTGAATAGTAATAATTTAAAAACACAGTAATCATAATGCCCCACATGCCATTCTAAGAGTTGCTTTAGTTCATTCTCACACAGTCTTGTAATGGAAGTATTGTTATCAAGCCCATTACACAGATCAGGATACTGAGACAGAGAAGTTAGGATCAGGCAACTATTAAGAGGTTGAGCTGAGAGCTGAACCCAGGATGTCTGCCTTTAGCTCATCTGCATGACTGCTTTTCACACCTACCTACAATTTGCCGAGTGATTATAACTCTTACTGCCAACAAAAATTTTGGATGACTTTTTACTGTTATTATTTTGCTTCTTCAAATTGTGATGGAAGTATGTATTTTATATCCTGGGGACACAAGGAAATAAAAAATCCTACCATCTGAGAGGGGCAGATGTCAGTGCGGGCCTGTGGATGACTGAAGTGTCGTCCTTTATAAAAACTGTGTAATTTATCTTTAGAAAGATTATTTTGAGACTGTTAAATTTTCTCAAGTATAACTGGCATATACACGACCTGAAGCAAACACTGGAAATAGGTTTGATTCTCAAAAATATTAACAACAACAACAACAAAAATAAAAACAGTAATCCTCAATACAGAGCAGAAAGTATAGTGGTGATTATTTTATTTTACACAAATAATTTTAACAACGCAATCTTTAAATGCTTCATAGCAGGGATAGAGCCCCTTCATCTTACTTAATTATTGTGGAAATTTTTATTCCTCAGATTTCTGTGGAAATTATATCTCTTCAAGGATAGTTCGGAAAGTCAGCAGGGCAATGATCAGTTCTGTATCTTAATAGCTTTAGGAAAGTCCAAGCCTAGAAGTTGAAAGTGAAATTCTTTATCAAACACAAAAGAAATCAAACAAATAAATAATCCACTCACACCACGGTGAACTAGTTGAGCACCGATGCTTCATTTCAGTCATTCTGAGCATCTCCTTCCAAGTTGTAGCCAATCTCCAAGGAGTCATCCGTGGCTGGTCTTGAATCAATAACTCATCCTTTCAGCCGCTGGGTCCAGACCCCTTCAACCTATTCAATGTATTTCTCTGACCTTTCAGTTTTTCCTGTTTTTTTCACCCCTGAATCATTCGTATCTTTCTCTTTTATTGAATTTATCATGTCAACATCCTTTGCAAACAAAAAGCAGTTCATTGTAAAGTACTAATTGAATGAATTTTAGAAAATACAGTATATAGCATGTATATGCAGACGCCGAAGGAAGGTTTTTTTTTTTTTTTTGGTTTTCATTGTTTTTTTAACTGAAACTTTAGGGTTTATTTTTCTAGCTCTAAGAGTTTGGAATAACTTTTCACCATTGGGGGGGAAAAAACACAAAGATTTTTTTCTTCTCTTGATTTCGGTAATTAAATGTGTCTGAGCTGACACACACAACTGAGTAGCTAACTCATCTAAAGTTAACTAATGGCAGTGCTTATAGGATAAGCTTTAACTGTTTCTGATTGTGCCTCTTTGCTACACTGAGGGAAACAACTATGGGTTATTATTCACTTCATTTGTTTTTGGTTTTGTTGCACGTGAAGAGCTCTGCACTGTAAAATGCAAACTTTATGCCAGTGTTGGTTTGTGTAGATTTTTCATCCTGAAATTACTTTCAGTAGAACATCACAGCTGCAAATATTGCAAACTCATATTATGCTACCAGAGTGTCTAAATGAGATTGTGTTACTGCATAACAGAATAAGAGGAACAGGAGGAGGCAGCCAGTCTGGGAAGTGGGGGGAGAGGGGCTTTCTTTGGTCTCAAACATTTTGTTCAGAGGTTTTCTTTGTTCAGTTTCAGATGTCCTATTTTTATTTTCAAACAGTTGGCATTGGTTATTTCATTCTTACTTGATTATGTGACTTGCTTTACCTAAAGTTCGGAATAGCAAAAAGGAAGGAAGACGATATAAAATTAAAGTGGTTTTATAACCCAGCACAAGTTTGTGATACTTGAAGCCTGTGTCTATGGAAAGTCCTGTTGATTTCCAGCAAGCTCTGATGCTATAGAGCTCTGCTCAATGTGCAATCACATTTACTCTTTAATTGCTACTTGGTCTGTCATTCAGAAACATTGCAGTTGGATCTTTAAAGGTTTTATTTTTCCTCCTTTAGAAGAATTTGAGATTAAGATGGATTAAAAATGTTACATATTTTATTCTAAATTCACATACTCACTGGGTTACTTTTTAATTTCTTTCTCTGCACCCAAATGGACAATTTAAAAAATGCTAGGACATCTGTTGGGTATTAGTGTTCAATAACGGTAGAATGTAGTTTAGCTTAGAAGTACAGTAGAGTTACATTATTTTAGGCCACTTGGGGAAACATAGAAACGCGGCAGTCTTTTTTTTTTTTTTGTAGTTTGGTTCACCCCCAATTGTTCCAGGTCAACTAATTTCTGTCACCCAGAAATTACTTTGTAAAGTAACCAAAAAATAATAATTGACTTAAACTAGTTGTTAATTTATTCAACCTGATGCTTGATTTCTGTCAGTCAGTGACATGAAATCAAGTTAAGAAATCATAATTGAAAATATAGTGAACTTATGCTAGTAGAGTCTCTAAAACTAGTAGTCATTAAAACATTTATAATATACAAATGTATATATAGTTATAGACAGATGATGGATGGACAGACGGACGGACGGGCGGGCGGATGGGCAGGCGGGTGGGCTAGATAAAACTTGCCTGCAAGCCTCCCTACTCCGAGAAACATTTTATGGATTTTCTATCACCACCTGTCCTACCCTGGAACAATCTTAAAGCAAGTTTCCCTCTTTTTGTTGGAATTATGTTTAGAAACGTCTATGCATTTTGGGAGATTATAAACTAGGTCATTGTTTATTAGTTTTTTTATGTGACTTTTTTACTTTTGTAAAAATATAAGTAACAACATTTTTCACATGTACAATTCAGTGACACCAATGACCTCTTCATTCATCTGTAACAGTAAAGTGTTCAGTGCAGAAGTATGAGATACCTAGGCCTGAGTCACAGTCTCCTGTAATCTCAAGGGGCTTTTATTCTAAATGAATACAAAAAGAACATTTTCAAACAGAGCTTTGCAGGCTTATGAAACCCAAGTAGGAATAGCCATATTCAATTTCCTTCACATAATTTTCAAGCCACACTTCCATATTGTTTGAACAAACAACATACATTATAGTATATGATAAAAAAAAAATTGCTGTCGAGTCGATTCTGACTCACAGCGACCCTATAAGACGGAGTAGAACTGCCCCATAGGGTTTCCAAGGAGTGCCTAGTGGATTCAAACTGCTGACCTTTTGGTTAGCAGCTGTAGCACTTAACCACTACACCACCAGAGTTTAGGATTAAATAATATGGTGTGAAGTTGTACCCACTTACTTTTAAGGAGATGTCAATCTGTGCTTCATCTTCTTTGCTTTCATGTGGCAACTATCTGAATTTCATTTGAAATTCATCCTAAAATTTTGGAAACTTCACACAGGGTTTAGTATCCAATTTGTTACATAAATTAATTTTTTTTAAGCCTTGCAGAAAGGTAAGATTTTCCATTAAGGTTTTTCTTTTTATGCTGCTGTAAATAACCTTATGTTCACTGAAATAAGTTTGATATTTGAATACTGGTGTCTTGCTCTTTTTTTCAGTGTAAAAACATATCAATTAATTATTCAATAAAAGATAATTTGGAAAAGAAAGGAAAAATAAAACAATACATGTTAAATGTGAAAAACTTATCTTCTAAAATTTCTATGTATATTACATGCGTTAAGTGTTGCAAATAAAATGTATGCATTAGGACAAATATGCTATACATGTTTTTCTTTAAACAGTTTAAAGAATGGAGATTCTTCCTCTTTGGAGTAGGGCTGTTTCCCCAGCCTCTGGAAACACAAAAAGTAACCACATTTCTTAATCTTCATTCACCTATCGTTATACCTTTCATTAATCCCACCAAGGAGGATGTTTTAATCAATATCATGCTAACAAGTAAGTTATTTTTCTTATATTTTATAGATGTTATTTTACAGCTATTAATCAAACTTATTTTTTTCATAGAATCAAAACATTTTAGAGTTAGTAGACACTTTAGAGGTCCCTAAGTGGCACAAACGATTTGTACTCCATTGCTAACTTAAAGGTTGGTGGTTGGAACCCACCCAGCAGTACTGTGGGAACACACTTAGCAGTACTGTGGAAGAAAAGGCCTGGCAATGCTTCCATTAAGATTACAGCCAAGAAAACCCTATGGAGCAGTTCTACTCTGTAACACATGGGGTTGCTATGAGTCAAAATCAACTCATCCGCAACAACAATAGACACATTAGCTTAATAGCATCATTTTACAAAAGAAAGCTTAAGGTATGAGAGATGAAGTAACTTTTCTGAAATCACAACTTGTAAATGGTGGAGCTGGGTTCAGAAATGAGGTATTTATGTACCACATCAAGTTCTTTCAATTTTATCTGTAAACTCAAATAGGTAAATTAGTAGATTTTAAAGATAATTATGATAGAACCAAACCCATTGCCGGTCGAGTCAACTCTGAGTCATAGCGACCCTATAGGACGCAGTAGAACTGCCCCATAGGGTTTCCAAGACTGTAATCTTTACGGAAGCAGACTGCCACATCTTTCTTCCATGGAGCAGCTGGTGGGTTTGAACTGTAGACTTTTTGGTTAGCAGCTGAGCACTTAACCACTGCACCACCATGGCTTCTTATAATTATATTACTTAATTATTGTAATGTATATTCCTCAAATTATAGAAATTCTGGTGTTATGATTTAGTTTCCTTCCCCTCTTTTCTTTATAAATGGACAGCATATTTGGATTAAACATTGTCTCCTACCAGGCTTGCCCCTTTTCCGTATCATATTTTCAGTACATGTTTTTAAATTAGATTGCTTGAAGTTTTCAATCACTTTGTATTAAAAGACCAAATGGTGTGAGTCTGAAATAAAAAATCAACTTGTCGTGAGTTTTCTTTTTATTATTTAATTTTTATTGTGGCGAAATATATATAACAAAACATTTGCCATTCAACCATTTTTACATGTACAATTCAGGTGACATTAATTACATTCAGCATGTTGTGCAAGCAATCACCTCTTCCGGTCCCAAATTTTTTCATCATGCTTAACAAGAAGATATTTCCACGTTTTGGCTATTGTGAATAATGCTGCAATGAACATTGGTGTTCAAGTATTTTTTTGAGTCCCTTCTTTAATTTTTTTGGGGTATATACCTAGGAGTGGAATTGCTGGGTCATATGGTAGTTCTGTTTAACCTTTTGATGTACCTCTAAACTGTTTTCCACAGTGGCTACACCATTTAACGATCCCACCAGGAATGGATGAGGGTTCCAATTTCTCCACATCCCTGCCAACATTTGTTATTTTCTGAAAATAGACATCCTAGTATGGGTAAAGTGGTATGTCACTGTGAGTTTGATTTACATTTCCCTAATGACTAATGATGTGCATCTTTTCATGTTTGTTGGCCATTTGTATTTCTTCTTTGGTGAAATGTCTATTCTCAAGTCCTTTGCCCATTTTTTAAACTGGGTTGTTTGTCTTTTTGTTGTTGAGTTGTAGGAGTTTTTTATTTTTTTAAATATATTCTGTATATTAAGCTCATACCAGATATATGTTTCCTAAATATTTTTTGACAGTCTGTAGGCTGTCTCTTCATTTTTTTGATAAAGCCCTTTGATGCACAAATGTTTTTCCTTTTGATGAAGTCCGTTTTTTCTGTTTTGTTGCTATTTGTCTTTTGTTGCTCATGCTTTTGGTACCATATCCATGAATTAAAAATTAGGTTTCAAAGCATTATTCCTGTGTTTTGTTCTAAGAGTTGTATATTCTTAATTGTTACACTTAGGACTTTGATCCATTTTGAGCTAATTTCCGTATATTGTATAAAATATAATTCCAACTTCATTCTTTTGTTTGTGGAGATCCAGTTGTCCCAGTACCATTTATTGAAGAGATTATTCTTTCCCCATTGGATTGATTTAACACCCTTGTCAAAAATAAATTAGCCATAAATGCATGGGTTTATTTCTGGACTCTCTATTCCATTGGAATATATGTCTATTATTGTACTAGTACTAGACAGATTACTGCAGCTTTATAGTATGTTTTTAAGTTGGGCAGTGTGAGTCCTCCTACTTTGTTCTTCTTTTCCAAGATTGTTTTAGCTATTCTGGGCCCCTTGCAATTCCATATAAATTTGAGGATTGACTTTTCCATTTCTGCAAAGAAGGCTGTTGGAATTTTGATAGGCATTTCCTTGAATCTGGAGATCACTTTGGGTAGTATTAACATTTTAACAATATTAAGTCTTCCAATCTATGAACACAGATTATCTTTCCATTTATTATAGATCTTCTTTAATTTCTGTCAGCAATGTTTTATAGTTGTCAGTGTACATGTCTTTTACCTCCTTGGTTATATTTATTTCTATATATTTTGTTCTTTTAGATACTGTTGTAAATGGAATTGTTTTCTTAATTTTCTTTTCAGATTGCTCATTGCTGGTGTATAGAAACCCAACTGATTTTTGCGTGTGGACCTCGTACACTGCAACTTTGTCACATTCTTTTATTATCTGTAGTACTTGTAGATTCTTTGGGACTTTCTATATATAGAACCATATCATCTGCGAATAGCAACAGTTTTACTTCTTCCTTTCTGATTTGCATACCTTTTATATCTTTCTTGCCTAATCGCTCTGACTAGGCATTCCAGAACAATGTCCAAAATAGTGGTGATGAGAGTGGGTATCCATGTCTTGTTTCTGATCTTATGGGAAAGCTTTCATTCTTTCTCCATTACGTATGATGTTAGCTATGGGTTTTTCATAAATGCTCTTTATCATATTGAGGAATTTCCCTTCTATTCCTAGTTTGTTGAGTGTTCTTATAATGAACCGGTGTTAGATTTTGTCAAATGCCTTTTCTGTGTTGATTGAGATGATCATGTGGTTCTTTTCCTTTGTTCTATTAATGTGGTATATTACATTGCTTGACTTTCTAATGTTGAACCATCCTTGCATATCTGGAATTAAATCCCATATGGCCATGATGTATAATCACTTTACTAGGCTGTTAGATTCTGTTTGCTACTATTTCATTGAGGATTTTTACACCTATATTAATAAGGGATATTGGTCTGTAGTTTTCTTTACTTGCAGTGTCTTTTTCTGGGTTTAGTATCATGGTAATACTTGCCTCCTGGAATGAGATAGGAAGTGTTCCCCTCTCTTCCATATTTTTGGAAGAGTTTATGAAGGATTGACTTAAATTGTTCTTTAAATATTTAGTAGTATTCTCCAGTGAAGTCTTATCTAGTCCAGTACTTTTTATCGTTGTTGGGAGAATTTTGATTACTGATTCATTCTCTTCACTTGTTATGGGTCTGTTGAGATCTTCTGATTATTCTTGAGACAATATATGTTTCTAGGAATTTGTCTGTTTCTTCAGAGTTATCTCATTTGTTGCTGTGCAACTGTTCATACTATTCTCTTATGGTTCTTTTTATTTCTGTAGGATCAGTTGTAATGTCCAGACTTTCATTTCTGATTTTCGTTATTTACATCTTCTTTTGTTCTTTGTCAGTCTAGCTAAAGGTTTGTCAATTTTATTGATCTTTTCAAAGAACCAACTTCTGGTTTTGTTGATCGTCTCTATTGCTTTTCTATTCTCTATTTCATTTATATTTACTCCCATCTTTGTTATTTCCTTCCTTCTGGTAGCTTTGGGCTTTGTTTGCTCTTATGTTTCTAGTTCCTCAAGTTGGAAAGTTAGATTATTGATTTGAGATCTTTCTTCTTTTTTAATATAGTTATTTTCTTCTATAAATTTTCTTCTGAGCACTGCCTTTGCTGCATCCCATAAGTTTTGATATGTTGTGTTTTTATTCTCATTTGACTCTAAGTATTTTCTGATTTCTTGATTTCTTCCTTGACTCATTGGTTGTCTAAGAGTGTTATTTAATTTGTACATATTTGTTATTTTCCAGTTTCCTTCTGTTATTGATTTCTATTTTCATTCAGTTGTGGTGAGAGAACATACTTAATATGATTTCAGTCCTTTAAAATTTGTTTTGTGACCTAGCATATGGGCTATCCTAGAAAATGATCTATGTGCACTGGAGAACAACGTGTGTTGCTCTGATGTTGGCTGAAGTGTTCTGTATGTGTTTGGTAGGTCTAGTTGGTTTATGTTGTTGTTATTGTTAGGTGCCATTGAGTTGGTTCTGACTCATAGTGACCTGATAGGACAGAGTAGAACTGCCCCATAGGGTTTCCAAGGAGTGGCTGGCAGATTTGAACTGCTGACCTTTTGGTTAGCAGCCGAACTCTTAACCACTGTGCCACCAGGGCTCCAGTTGGTTTATAGTGTCATTCAAATTCCCTATTTGCTTACTGATCTTCTTGCTATATGTTCTGTCTATTATTGAAACTGGTGTATTGATGTCTCCAACTATTATTTTAGAACTATCTATTTCTCCCTTCAATTCTATCAGTGTTTGCTTCATATATTTTGGGAGTTTTGATGTTAGATGCATATATATATATAATTGTTATATCTTTATGAATTACCTCTTTTATCATTATTTAATTCCCTTTTTGTCTCTTATGACAGATTTTGACTTAAAGTCTATTTTTCTGATATTAATATTAATAGCCACTCTAGCTCTCTTTTGGTTACTATTTGCACAGAATATTTTTTTCTATTTTTTTCACTTTCAAACTTTTTGTGTCATTGGGCCTAAGACGTGTCTCTTGTAGACACATTTAAAAAAAAAAAAAAAACCTGCTGCCATCTAGTCAATTCTGACTCATAGCAACCCTATATAGATGGACCATTTTTTTTTTAAATCCATTGTGTCACTCTCTACTTTTTGATTGGAGAATTTAATGTATTTAAATTTAAGGTAATTACCAATAAGGAAGGACTTATTTCTGCTGTTTTGCTATTTGTTTTTTGTGTGTTTATATATTCTTTGTCTCTCAGTTTTCCTCCAATACTGCCATCATTTGCTTTTAGTTGAGTTTTTGTATTGAACTACTTTGATTACCTTCTCCTTTCTTTCTGTGTATATTTTTTAGATATTTTCTTTGTAGTTACCATGAGGGTTACATCTAACATCTTAAATTATAACAACCTAGTTTAAATTGATACAATCTTAACTTCAGTAACATACAGAAACTCTATTCCTATACCACTCTTCTACCCTATTCCACCTCCGTTAACATTATCACCAATTACATCCTTATCCATCATGTGCCCAGTAACATAAATTAATAGTTATTTTAAATGAATCTGTCATTACAAATCAAATAGGGCGTAACTGCTCCATAGGGTTTTCAATAGCTGATTTTTCAGAAGTAGATCACTGGGTCATTCTTCCAAGGTACCTCCGAGTGGACTTGAACCTCCAACCTTTTGGTTACCAATCAAGTATTTTCACCATTTGCACCACCCAGGGATTGCAACTTCCTTGATAATCCTTTTTTTGGTTTCCTCCCCTATCTGTCTCATATCCCCACTCCCCTATTGGTGTTTTCTAGGATCACTTCCCAAATAACTGCTTCTGAGAGAACCCCAACTAAGACAAGAACCTCTAAAATAGGCATTATCTTCAGTTTTAAATATGAGAAAATTGAGGCATAGAGAGAGTTAGCAACTTTTGCAAGATCACAAAGCTATTACATGAAGGAACTGGCATAAAAACGAAGGACTGCAAAGCTGGGACTCTGAAGCACTTTGCACATGGCCTGTCAGTAAGCTGACAGAGCAGTTTCTCACTATCAGCTCACCTAGGTATATACAGAATCAAAAATCTCCACTGGAGAAGTAATACTAGTAAAGGATTAAAGGAAAGATTTGCAATCCATCTTTCTTTTAGGTGCTGTACAATCTCATAGATTTAACTGAATGAGCAAAAAAAAAAACATGTACTTGAAATCTATTACATCCTCCCCTGACCACACTAAGAATTGCTTTCAGTGAATTTCACTGTGCCCAAAATGACAGATGACATAAGAAATGTTCTAAGAGATTTATCATCATGTCTCAGTAAGAATGTTATCGAGGGCATTCTTGTTACTTTGCTTAGTCTTTTGATGAAATCTTTGGGAGAAATTTCTTTCAGGTCTTAGTATCAAGAAAAGCATTTGTCTCTTGTACAATTAGTTGATTTTTATCACATAGATACTGATTGTGTCACTCTTCATTTATCCTTCATGTACTGTCGACTAGAAAGACATTTTGGCATATCCAGAGCAAGTGACATGACTATGTTACATCTCATCCTTGCCTGCAGGTTATGTTCCTAATCTTGTTTTAACTTTCTAAAAAATTACTTGTAATTCATATTTTCTTGTGTTTTATATTTTGTGATACCTTTGAAAGTTTTTGTAACAAATGAGGCCATAAATAAATATATATATGAGCCAACAAGCACAAGAGTTTGTCATATTTCAAAGCTTTCAAGTGTTTCAGGAATATCCCACCCATAGGATGATAAACCTATAAGATTGGACTCTAGCTCTCAACTTCTCTTGTACTTCTACTGTCTTACACAGTTTAGGAACAGAAGACTCCAGGCAAGATGTACAAACTATAACAACAGGAATACAGTGAACCCTTGAAGGAGCTTTCAGCTCAGCATTACATAAGTCAAGGTATAGAGAAGATTATATTTCAGAGATTCATATCTCTCCAATGGCTGACAACTTCAAAAAGTGAATGAGATCGCATGGCCCAGATAGCAAGGATGTGCCAATAAACTATTACAATGTATATTTTCCCCCCTGACCATCTGTTTGGGAAATCTCACTTGTGTACTAGGTGTGGTTCTTGGGTGATGTGGTCATTAAGGTTGTGTGTTAGCTTGGCTAGGCCGTGATTCTCAGTGGTTTGGCAGTTATGATGTAGCTTGGAAGTCGTATAATGATGTAATCACCTCCATGATGAGATGTGATATAATGTAATCACCTCCACAATGAGATCTGCTATGAGTAGCCAATCAGTTGAAAGGAAGTGTCCTTTAGGGTGTGGCCTGCATTCAATATATGTGGACTTTCTGGCAAAGCTCGTTGGCTTTTGCTGTGCTCTGGATCCTGCATTTGGCTCATCAGCATCTGACCTCCAGTTTTTGGGGTTTGGGGCAGCAGCCTGCCATCTTACCCGCCGATCTTGGATTTGTCAGCCTTTGCATCGTTGAACCAGCAGCCTGCCATCTTACCTGTGGATCTTGGGTTCATCAGCTCCTGCAGCTACATGATTCAGGAGAAGCCTCCAGCCTGACACCTGACACCTGACACCTGACCCACAGACTTGGGACTTGCCAGCCTCTACAACCGCATGAGCCATTTCCTTGAGATAAATCTCTCTCTATATATAAGCCCACTGCTGTCGGGTCGATTTGGACCCATAGAAACCCTATAGGACAGAGTAGAACTGCCCCGTAGGGTTTCCAAGGAGCAGCTGGTGGATTCAAACTGCCAACCTCTTGGTTAGCAACTGAGCTTTCAAACATTATGCGACCATATATATATGCTTCACTGGTTTTGCTTCTCTAGAGAACCCAGCAAGACAGGTGACAACTAGATGTAATCATCTCTTATCTCAAGCTATTTGAGTATGTCCTCAGCAAGGAAGGATGGATTGATCAAGTGATACATGTATCTTCATTTGCAGGCCTGAAAATAGACTGGATAGATGGCATGGAATTTTGTTTAAAATAACTGTCCAATAATTTTTGACTAGCTAGCTATAAGTGCTTAAAATGAATTATTTATTTTATGTTACTCACTGATGTGCTTTATTAACCTCAGCAATTAGCAAAATGCCAGACGCTACAAACTGAGTCATCTATGCAGTAGGTCATCGTTCGGCTATGGTTTCAAACCTGTTATCTTAAATTTTATCTGTCAGTCTGATTTTAACAGTTGCAATATACAGGGTGCCAATCAGAGTACAGGATACTTCTTTTAAACTAGCTATTACTTCCATCACAGCTTTATCATTTTATGTTTCTCCATAACTACTGTACTGGGTTCTTCATTGTATTCTCTTTTACGAGGTCAGTGGTTTGCAGGAAAATAATTTTTATAAAAATAAATGACACTTATTTTTTGCTTACATATGATATGCTAATCATGCTAATTCACAGCTAATTCTAGGGCCTATAGAAATAACCTGGAGCTGAATGAAATCAAGATGTGATCATCAATTAAAAGCATGATATAGCACTACCCATCCCCCAAATTAGTTCTGTGCATCTTCAGGATTCCAGCAGCATTAGTAATCGTATTTTTTTCATTGTGTTCCCCAGATTATTTTTTTACACTTGGCTAGTAAAGCAGATGGAGTCCTGATGGCACAGTGGTTAAGAGCTCAGCTGCTAACCAAAAGGTCAGCAGTTTGAATCCACCAGCCGTTCGTTGGAAACTCTATGGGGCAGTTCTACTCTGTCCTATAGGATCACTATGAGTTGGAATCGCCTTGACAGCAATGGGTTTGGTTTTTGGTTTTTTTTTTGTTGTTGGTTTGTTTTTTTTTTTGGTTTAGTAATATAGATATGTACTTTTCCTTAGTAATTTGTGATGTTCTAACTGTGTTGAGTAATCACATAGAGTTGGAAGGCTGATACTTAATTCTCAGTGATGGTCTCCCAACACTCTATTTTGATCTAAAATATAAAATTGGAAGCTGCTGATAAGAATTACAGTAACATATTCCTAAAAGCCATATGTTGTGTGAAGCTGGATGAAGGAGTGTTTCTTGTGATAGATGAGATGTGCTTTCAGAAACTAAATTCTGCTATTGACAATATTGGACTAAATTTAGTAAACAGATTCCTTAAATTCCATGAATTTTCCTCAAGATTTACAATCTTAAATGTGTTTACTCTAGCCTTCCCTTCAATCTGAAGGCATAGGCCTGGAGTTTTGAGGTGGACGAATAATAAAACAAAAAAATCGGTAGTTATGAAATTTATTACATCCCTTATGTATACGTAACAACTTGGGAGATCATAAGTTCAGAAGGTGACGTGGTAGGAAGACTTCTGAGCAATACCAACTGTTATGGATTGAATTGTATCCCCCAAAAATGTGTATCAACTTGGCTAGGTAATGATTTCCATATTGTGTGGTCAGCTACCATTTTGTGATTTGATGTAATTTTCCTATGTGTTGTAAATCCCAATCTCTGCCTGTGATTAATGAGGCAAAATTAGATTATGTTAAAGAGGATTAGGGTGGGATGTAACACCCTTACTCAGGTCACAGACGTGATCGGATGTAAGGGGAGTTTCCCTGGGGTAGCCTGCATCACCTTTTATCTTACAAGAGATAAAAGGAGAGAGAAGTGAGCAGAGAAATAAGGCACCTCATACCACCAAGAAAGAAGAGCCAGGAGCAGAGTGTGTCCTTTGGGCCTGGGGTCCCTGTGCTGAGAAGCTCCTAGACCAGGGGAGGATTGATGACAAGGACTTTCCCCCAGAGCTGACAGAGAGAGAAAGCTTTCCTCTAGAGCTGGCACCCTGAATTGGACTTCTAGCCTCCTAAACTGAGAGAATACATTTCTTTTTTTAAAGTTATCCTCTTGTGGTATTTCTGTTGTAGCAGCACTAGATAACTAAGACACAAACCTTACTTTCTAGTCACGTCATTTTGCTTCTCTTTTTTGTTGTTGGTATATGAGAGGCTTAGGGGTTGGGAGTATTATGAAATGGTCCCTGTGACACAAGAGAGGTGTAGGTACTCCTTGTAGAATGTGGTTGTTATTATTTCAATGTTGCCACCAAGTAACAACAGGCAGCTCTTGATTACATGAATTAATGTAACACGGAGAGAAATACTGAGAGAAAATTCCTCATTCCCCTTTATTAGCGTGAAAAAGATGGCTGTGGGGAGGAGATGGCCTAAACATGAAGGATAGTAGAGAGGTCTCAAAAGCAGACCATTATGAGTCCCATGAGGAGCAGGATGCTACAGAAACACTTTCAAATATCCTGGAAGACTAGAATTTCTTAAGTAACCAGTATATACCATGTTCGAGTTCTATAAGCATGACTAAACCGAGTCTTCAAAACAACTCTTGGAGGTCAGTATCCCTGCTTTTCAAATGTGGAAACTGAGGCTTGGAAATCACTCAAAGTCATACAATTAGTAAGTGGTAGAACAGGGTCTTGAACTCATCACATCTGGCTGTCTTCTCTAAGACCATCTAACTGCCATCCTCTCCCAGGTGATGTTTGTAAAGTCCTGTTTATAAGGCTCTCAAGAATGGCATCCTGCTCCTCTTTTTGCTTTTTCCACTTGGAGCTCATGGAAATAAATCTTCCTCCTTCCCATCTGTTATGGATTGAATTGTGTCCCCCCAGAATGTGTGTCAACTTAGCTAGGCCATGATTCCCAGTATTATGTGGTTGTCCTCCATTTTGTGATCTCATATAATTATCCTATGTATTGTAAATCCTCACCTCTACTATGTTAATGAGGCAGGACACAATCTACAGGATTAGGCTGTATCTTGAGTCAATCTCTTTTGAGAAATAAAAGAGAGAAGCAAGCAGAGAGCAGAGGGATCTCATTACCACCAAGCAAGAAGAGTCAGGAGTGGAGCGTGTCCTTTGGACCCAGGGTCCCTGCGCTGAGAAGCTCCTAGACCAGGGGAAGATTGATGACAAGGACCTTCTGCCAGAGCCGAAAGAGAGAGAAAGCCGTAACCTGGAGCTGGCACCCTGAACTCAGACTTCTAACCTCCTAGACTATGAGAGAATAAATTTCTGTTTGTTAAAGCCACCCACTTGTGGTATTTCTGTTATAGCAGCACTAGATAACTAAGACACTATCAAAAGCCTTCAAGAAATGCCCCTGGAAAGATTAGTCCAAAGGACTAGTGGACGACATCTACCACGGCCTCCACCAGACTGAGTCCAGTACAACTAGATGGTGCCTGGCTACCACCACTGACTGCTCTGACAGGGATTACAATAGAGGGTGTCAGACAGATCTGGAGAAGGATGTAGAACAAAATTCTAACTCACAGAAAAAGACCAGACTTACTGGCCTGACAGAGACTGGAGAAATCCCAAGAGTATGGCCCCGGGACACCCTTTTAGCTCAGTAATGAAGTCATTCCTGAGGTTCACCCTTCAGCCAAAAACTAGACAGGCCCATAAAACAAAACGAGACTAAAGGGGCACACTAGCCCAGGGACAAGGACTAGAAGGCAGGAGAAGACAGGAAAGCTGGTAATGGGGAACCAAATGTTGAAAAGGGAGAGTGTTGACATGTTGTGGGGTTGTTAACCAATGTCATAAAACAATATGTGTACTAACTATTTAATGAGAAACTAGTTTGTTTTGTAAACTTTCCTCTAAAGTACAATAAAAAAAAAATTCCCCTGACCTCCACTTCTTTAGCATTTTCTCCTTTCCTCAGACCTCTCCTTTCTCATTTTCACTCTGCCATCAGACATTGGCTCTGCCTGATCCAGACATGTTTGGGCTTCTCATCTTGGTCTCCTTTTCTGGGCTGAACATATGTGCTTACTCAGTGACTGGTATCCAGGGACTTAGTTCCCACAGTCCTCTCTCATCAGGAATTGTGCCCTCCGCCCCAGCCCTCTGGTCTCCAGTTTCCACTTTGCTCAGCTGGGAATATAAATAAATTAATCCTTAATTTCTAACATTTCAGTTCAGGCCTTTACCATTAGTGGTCACCCCCCATCCCCACATTTATAAATCCCTGGTTTCACAAACTCCTGGAATTTGCTTCATGAATCACATCTCTTCTTTCACATATGGTATTTGTTTCCTAGAATTGTCATAACAAAGCACTGCAAATTGAGTGGCTCATAAGAACAGAAATTTATTGTCTCACATTTCTGGAGCTAGGAGTCTGAAATCAGGATGTCAACAGGGGTGATTTCTTCTGAGGCTTTGAGGGAGAATCTGTTTCATGTCTTTCTCCTATCTTCCGGTGGCACTCAGTGATCCATGGCATACCTTGGCTTGTAGCTCCAATCTCTTCTCTGCCCTCATATGGCCATCTTCCCTGTGTGTCTCTGTCTCTGTGTTTATTCTTTTATAAGGATACCAGTCATATTGACTTAGAACCCACCGTACTCTAGTATGATCTCTTGTTAACTAATAACATCTTCTAAGACCCTTTTTCCCTACTTTAACGGATGAAGACATTGAGGCAGAGAAGATTAAGTATTTTGTCTAAGGTCATCAGATATTCAGTAGTGGAGCTACAATTTGAAGCGATTTGTTGCTGTCATCTCTAATAATTACTCAACATAGTAACCTTAGCTTATAAAATGCATTCAACATTGAATTAAAAATATGCTGACTAAATTTTTCATCATGTGGTCCATGACCAGTACATGGTATCCACTGAACTATGAGAAGAAAAAAGTCATACAGAATAACTAAAACAAAGATTATTCCATAAAATTCATTATATATGTTTGTTATAATTATAGACTAAAACAAATACCAGTTTATATCCATCTTCCAAATAAATGGAAAACCCAAGAACCTGCATATCTAACTATAAAATTTTTATCTTATTTAATTTTAAATGAGTTATCAGTGTTCATTTTTACTTGTAATGTATTTTCCCAGTGTTCTTGCATCAATTAACATTTACTCCAGTTACTCTCAAAATCTCTCAAACATCCAGACATTCAGCTATTTAATTACTTGAATTAATAAATAAACAGTATTGAGAAATTTGTGATTAGAAGGCAGGAAAGTTGGTGTGTCAAATATATTAAGTTTCTTTCTCTTCTTATTTTGGTTTAATTAGACTATGTGTCTTAGTTTTCTGTGTTCATAACAAATAGCTAACATATTTGTACTAAGGAAAAGTAAATGTGGAATGATTGTTATAACCACTTTTCAGACATGTAATCAAAGATTGCTTAAAAGTAATTTTTTAGGTAGTATTTGGGAGCCTTAATATTTGGAACTCTTTTTACTACATAAACCTGATTCTTGATGGTCTCAAAAAAAATTTTTTTTTTCACACACCTCTATCAGCAAATATTTTTCAGTATTCCCTCCATATATGCATATTTATTTGTGAAGTATATATATGTACTGCTATCAACTCATATATTTAATGTTAATACAACTTTTCTCCCTTTTATAGAGAATTAAATATAATTTATAATATCTTTTTCCCGCAATCTAATGAATCATCTTACACAAATCTCATTTTAAAGATAACAAAATATGCTTCCATTTAATTTTAAACTACAGGAATGTATTTTTAATTTTAAAAATATATTTATTGATTGATTTTGCCATTTAAATCCTTAATCCATGTGGAG
The DNA here is from genome assembly GCF_000243295.1 of Trichechus manatus latirostris. Taxonomy (NCBI): domain Eukaryota; kingdom Metazoa; phylum Chordata; class Mammalia; order Sirenia; family Trichechidae; genus Trichechus; species Trichechus manatus. Next base: position 5,920,960 of record NW_004444095.1, on the reverse strand, counting down.
TCTACCCCACATTGATAACTTTTTATTATGAAAAATTTCACAACTTTGCAAAAGTACAGTACAATGAATAACCCTACACTTTTTGGATGGATTCATCAATTTCTTTAACTTGTGAAGAAATTTTCTTTATATTCTATCTCTGTCTATGGACATATTATTTATTTCATCCCTAAAGCACATATAGCCTTAGAACAAGAACTTTTGCCAACATAACCTCAAAGTCATTATCACACACAAAGATTTAACATGGATACAATAGTATTATTTAATATACAGCCTGTATTAATAAATTTATCCAGTTGTCCCAAAAATGTTCTTTATAACTTTTTTTAAATTATCTTTTCTTTGAATCCAGGATCCAATTAAGGATTATTCATTACATTTAGTTATAAGAACTCCCTCTCCACTGTGTTCTATCTTTCATGATACTGTATTTTGGAGAGTCCAGATTAGTTGTCTCATAGATTGTTGTACAATATTTATTTCTTTGATTTTTCTTCATTATTCAATTAGATTAAACATTTTGATAAGAATATCACATAGGAGGTATTGTGAACTCATTGCAACACATCAGGAGTCATATAATGTTAGTCTGATTATTGAGGATGCTAATTTTGATCACTTAGTTAAGGTTCTGTTTGTCAAATCTTTACCTTGTAAAGATATACTTTTTCATTTATAATTTTTAAAATTTATTTTATTTTTATTGCTGTTGTTGAGGATATACATAGCACAACATATACCAATTCACCAATTTCTACATCCATTTATAATTAATAAGTAATTTGGGGGGGGGGTGATAATTTGAGACAACATGAATGACCCCTTCCATACCTATGCCATCCACCCCATTTCAACCCACAGTATAGTTAACTATCTTCATTTGATACTAATTAATCCATACTGTGTTTCTTTTTGTAAAAATACATGTGTATGAGTAAATTCATATACACACACACACACATAGACTTATTCCATCCTCTTTCCCAAACAAAGGTAGGATACTATATAATCTCTTTTACACCTTGCTTACTTCACCTAACAACACATCTGGATTCCCTGTAAAGCAGTTGATGGATACTTTTCTCATCCATTTTCATAACTGTTTAGTACCACATTTTGTTATTGCACTGTTGTCTTCTAATAAATGGGTCTTTTTATTATTTCTAATATTTTGCTGTACAAATAATGCCTCAATGAATGACCTTATATGCATATTGTTTCATGTTTGAGGAGGTATATGTTTAAGGTATACTTCTAGAAGTAGGTTGATGGGCAAAACGGTAAATACACATAAAATGTTATTGTACGTTACCAAATCCCCGTTCTTTTCCAAGGACAGTTTCAGCTGATATCTAGTACAATATACTTAAAATTACACATATCTTTGCTTACAGAGGTTTTTATCTTTTATGTATGGTATCACTAAAAGCTAGTACTTGTTATATAATAGATACCCAGCAAGGATGTTTGGATAATCGATTGCTTTTGTACTTACTAGTTTAAATTTATTGTTAAATTTGCATGAATGTTAATTTATGCATAAAGTTGCATGAAAGTTTATGTATGCATAGGTGTATATTAAGCACTACAATCTGTTTTTAGATAGTGAACTCAAAGAGGGTCTCAGTATTATCTGGTTAATTTTAAGTACTTTAAATTAAAATTCCAAGAACTTAGGAGTTTAAATTATAGAGAAAACCATTTATAATATTCAGTATGTTCTTTGAAGTAAATGCCAGTGAGATCTCATTTCAAAATATATTTTAAAAAATATTCATCTAAGAAGTTTCCCATTAGAGGATACTTTTGATTCCACTTCAGCTTCCACTAATGTCTTGAATGTGACCTTGAAGAGTAATATCTCTTTATTTTTTAAATCAGGTCAGGAACCACTCATGGATGTCTTCCTGGACCATTGCTGGGATAGCTTCCTCGTTGAGCATTCCGCCTTCTCGTTTAGTTCTCTGACTAGTGTACAAGGTACGGGATTTCTACCTTATATTCTGTCATTGCACATGTTGTTGCATTTCCGGGATGATGAAATGTATACGTTTGTTGTCTTAATATTTAGTACAAATTAAAGATAAGTAATTTTAGAATTCTAAAACAAACTTTTAGTAAGTTGATAGAAAAACAGAGATAGTATAACCTTTTTGTACATTCATTACATTTGCTTGGTTTTTCATTCCATAGCACATAAGTATGACTTACAAAATATTTTATGCTTGAGATGTTGAATAGTTCAGTGTCATGCCACTTAACACATAGGAGTGTGATGCAAGGAAGAGTTTAGAAAATTATAAATAACTAGCGTGCTCAAGCTACTCACACTTATGAAAAATAACTGGATCTTTACAAAGCTAGTAATTCTTTGCAACTTTATTACAGGATATCCAGCTATTTCTTCTATATATTAACCACCCCACTACATATTGATGAATAGGCGAACTTTTAAAGCATAAGAAATAATGAAGTTGTTGAAAACATAAAGCTCAAAAATTATGAATTTTTTTAAAAGCAGTAATGCTTTTTAAATTACAGAAAATATAACCATGATGTTGTTAGGTGCCGTCGAGTCAGTTCCAACTCATAGCAACCCTGTGTACAACAGAACGAAACACTGCCCGGTCCTGCGCCATCCTCACAATCGTTGTTATGCTTGAGCCCACTGTTGCAGCCACTGTGTTGATCCATCTCATTGAGGGTCTTCCTTTTTTTCACTTTACCAAGCGTGAGGTCCTTCTCCAGGGACTGGTCCCTCCTGATAACATGTCCAAAGTATGTGAGACAAAGTCTCACCATCCTCACTTCTAACGAGCATTCTGGCTGTACTACTTCCAAGAGAGACTTGTTCGTTCTTCTGGAAGTCCATGGTATATTCATTATTCTTCGCCAACACCATAATTCAAAGGCATCGATTCTTCTTCTGTTTTCCTTATTCAATCCTGTTCTTCCTTTTGCTATCACTAATCTTATATATATTCTACTCCTCCTCAACATTTTCATTAAAAAGCATTTCTCCAAATTTCGTTTATTCATGTACTACTTTCACAATTTTTGGCATACCTTCATATCACCTATATAATTTAATTAATATATTTTAACAGACTTTTTAACTTTAAAACATTTATTTAACAAAAGAAAACCCTAAAATGGAAAAAATGTGTCACTTGCCATGAACCATAGCAATGTACTCTGTGCCAGGAAATATTTTAAGCACTTTACACATATTAACTCATTTAGTCTTTACAACAACCCTATAAGATAGATTCTATTAGTATTCCTATTTTAGAGATGCATATACTGAAACATGCAGGAGTTATGTCCAAACACAAAGACAGCACATAGTGGAACTGGGGTTTGAATGCAGGCCGTCTGGCTTTAGGGCTTAGGCTCTTACCCACTACACAATACTGTTAAAAGTGGAAGAGAACTGTAAAACACCAATAAATCACTAATGAAATAAAATATTTAAAATATTTGTCCAAGTTTCACTCAGAAGTAGCTTAAGTATCACTATTGCAGATTGGTTTTCCTGGGAAACTGACTCTGAAAAAAAAAGTTAGTGTCCAAGAAGTTTATTAGGGAGTACTGTAAGTGCACAGGAGTCCTGGTGGCGCAGTGGATAAGAGCTACAGATGCTAACCAAAAGGCTGGCGGTTTGAATTCACCAGTCACTCCTTGGAAACCCTATGGGGCAGTTCTACTCTGTTCTGTAGGGTTGCTATGGGTTGGAGTCAACTCAATGGCAATGGGTTTGGTTTTTGGTTTTTATAAGTGCACAACAACTAACTGAAAGGTTGGTGGTTTGAACCCACTCAGAGGTGCCTCGGAAGAAAGGCCTGGTGATCTGCTTCTGAAAGGTCACAACCATGAAAACCCTATGAAGTGTAGTTCTATTTTGCAACACATGGGGTTGCCATGAGTTGGAATCGACTGCAACTTTTGTTTTTTAAAATTATGAGCAACACCCCTGGGGAAGAGAACAAAGCAGGCTTGAGCAAAGGGAGAAGGTGTGCTGTGATGCAGTCACAATAAAGGTCTCAGATGACCCTGTGCTGAGCTCTGAAGCTAGGATGACTCTTTAAATTGTCCTGAGTTGGGGTGTGAGGATCAATATTTTATAACCCCTGTATCAATCTATCATTGAAAGCAGTGTACTCCTGGGGAAAGTTTGACCTTGGGCAGGTGACTCTTCTCAGCTGAAGTCAGTTCTCCCAGAGGGCTGAAATCTGAGTATTATGTGCTGGCAATAATCTCAGTAGCTCAGGGCATAAAGTTATGAAGATATAACCCTCCTTTCTTTTTTCCTAGAAGCTTAATTGTTTTGCTATTCCTGACACATGCCTAAATAATTTGAAATATAGAGAGATATAGGAGTCAAATTCCATTTTATTCAAGATAGATATCAAACTCTCCTAGCACCATTTATGAAAAAGGCCACTATTTTCTTCACTGAATTGTAGTGACACCTTTTCCCAAATCAGGTGATGGTATATATGTGGGCTTGTTTCTGGACTCTATTCTGTTCCTATTGTCTATTCATCTATCCTTGGCACCAGTACCGTATTGTCTTAATTATTACAGCTGTACAGTAAATCTTGATATTGGGTAACATAAATCTTTCAATTTTTTTCTCTTCTTCAAGATTTTCTTATTATCTTAGTTACTATAGATCCTTTGCATTTTCATAAGAATTTTAGAATCAGCTCGTCAGTTTCTAGACACAAACACACACACACACACACACGCCCCTGCTGAGATTTTTATTGAAACCATACATTGATTTGGCATCATTTTATTTTAGAAACATTGAGTTATTGTCTTCCAATTCATGGACATGGCATTTCCCTCCATCTATTTATCCAAATGGCTGTCCATTCATTCAATAATGTTTATTTAAAATCTCATTTTATCACCACTGATTTTGATATGGCACCATTATTATATAATATACTACTATATATACTTGGTTCTACTTTTGTGTTTTCCCTACAATTTAACTGATCTGTCTTCAAGAGCCAAAACTACACTGTTTTAATTAGAGAGCTTTTATAATGTGTTTTAATAAGTGTTGATGATATTTCTTGCACATTACTTTTCTTTTTGAAGGTTTTAGTGGATATTCTTTCCTGTTTATTTATCCATATAAACATTGTAATAATTTTGACTGCCTCCAGTGAAAAACTGATGAAATTTTTATAGGGATTATTTTAGATTTATAATTTAAGATACAAATTTATAATGTAGGAAGAAATGACATCTGTCTCATATTGAGTCTTTCTATCAATACGTGTGGTATGTGTTTTCATCAACATTGTGTCTTTAGAAATGTTTTAAATTTTCTTTTTATAGTTTTTGCATTTGTTTTTAAGGAAAAATTATTCATAAGAGCTTTTTAAATCACTCTTTAAAAATTAGTGATAATGGGGGAGACAAGATGGAGTAGTCAGGCGCTTGCGGTGGACCCTTTTACAACAAAGACCCAAAAAAACAAGTGATTCGATTATATATGACAAAGTGGGAGCCCTGAACATCAAAGGCAGGAACCAGACTGAGTGGCAAGGAGAGGGAGAGACGGTTCAGAAGCAGCAAGAAGGTGCCAGACCTGACCCAGCAAGAGCCTTAGCCCTTCAGGCCTGATCAGATTGGCGGTGAGTGGTGAGGCAGGCAAGCATCGGTGCTCAGGAGGCATATTCCACACAGGGAGAGACCCAGCTGCTGAGAGTGTACTTGGCCACGCAGAACCAGTGAGAAGCAGCCCTTGATGGCCGAAAGATAAGTATTTGCATCTGGCCTACCACACAGATCAAAAACACCCCCCTCAGGGAAAAACCTCTCTCCCATTTACCTCCCCACTCCCTGCTCTGCACTGGGTCCCTTACCAGCTTCAGCAATTGCTGAGTCCCCTGGGCCGGAAGTAGGATCTGTCACACACAGAGCTGAGCCATTCTCCCGGCCTTGGAGAGTGAACGAATTAACAAACAGGGGAAAAAATAAACTGCTGTCTCCCCTAAGCCAGGAACTCAGGGCAGGCACAGCTCCTTGGCCTAGGCACAGGCATAAGGGATCCACGGACTTTAAGTGCCTTTTCCCCTGCATAGACTTCTGTGGGCCCATTTTAACAGCATAGGCCCTCATTACCACAGTACAAGAGGGTATATACTTGAAGTCTAACTTCAACTGTTTCACCTGTGAAGTGGCAGTTTGTAACATTTGACTCTGCTCTGCCCATTAAGTAGAGTCTTCACCTACCCACATCAGGGGCCTGAGGATTGGTGGCTCCACCCATGCCACCTAGCAACCTGGGATAGGGGCCCAAGAATAAGAGGTTGCCCCCAGTCCTTACAGCCAACAGCATTGGGTGCTCATAGTCCGGCTGCAAAACCCACCAACCTACGTGCTCTAGGGAACAGGGATACGCCTTCCTCCTGGACACTTGGGGGTGGCCATATGACCCCTGCCTTGCTCTGATTGTGTCCCCCTGCTGCAGCCAGATGCCTCTGCCTACACCAGTCATCAATGCCTGTAGGTGAGAGCCTGCACCAAACACTTGGCTACCTACCTGGGCACCTGAGCTGAACCCATATAGGAGGAGTGGGCTGACTCCTGAGTTCACATAGCTAGTAACAGATCTAACCACCCGGTGACAGGACATTAGAGCTTCAAAGGTGCCAATAATCAAACTAGCGCACATAAGCAGACTATTTGGGCATATCAAAACAAGAATCTAGGACACAGTAAGCAAACATAAAATAAATAAATATTATAACTTATTGATGGCTCAGAGACAACAGTCAATATCAAATCACATAAAGAAGCAATCCACGATGGCTTCAGCAAGCTCCCAAAATAAAGAATCTAGAAACTTTCTAGAGGAGGAAAATTTCTTGGAATTACCAGAGGTAGAATATGGAAGATTAATATACAGAAGTCTTCAAGAGATTAGGAGGAAATTAATCAAAATGCAGAACATGCAATAGAGAAATTAAAAAGATTAGAGAAAAGCATAATGACAAATTTAACAGGCTGCAAGAATCCATAGAGAAACAGCGATCAGAAATCCAGAAGATTAACAATAAAATTTCAGAATTAGACAACTC
>NW_004444095.1:5897457-5908649 GCF_000243295.1 Trichechus manatus latirostris | reverse complement strand
AGGCCAACTCTTCAGACAGGGATTGGATTGGACCTGGGACATAAAGTGATACTTGTGAGGAGTGTGCCTCTTAGCTCAAGTAGATACAAGAGACGAAACTGGCGGGTTGTGTCCAGAGGTGAGATGGGAAGGCAGAGAGGGTTAGGAGCTGGTTGAATAGACATTGGGATTCAAGGGTGGAAAGGAGGAGTGTGCTGTCACAGTAGGGGAGATAAATTAGGGTCACATAACAGTGTGTGTATAAATTTTTGTATGGGAGACGAAGGTGAAATGTAAACTTCATTTAAACTACAATAAACAAAAAAATTAGTGATTATATTTGCATTATATCTCATTCTTTTTCATAACATTAGAGCAAAAGAAAATATATAATTTGTTGTCACATAATACAAGCTATTTTTATGATTATTTCTACTTAATATTTTATTACTGATTTTATATGCAGGGGTCACTATTATTTTTCTTATTGCCTCCTATATAACAATAAGATTTTACTTAAAATGATGATAACACTGTTTTCTCTTCTCAAGAATAGAAAAACTTTAATAATTTTTAGGAGAAGATTAATTAGAAGTATCATCATATAATGACTATTATAGCAGTTTAGTACTTTTGATATTCCATGACGAAGTGATGAAAGAATTAGTACAGTATTCAAAACATTTTACAAAATGATATTAATTTCTCTAAGTGTTTGTTAGATTATATCTTTAATTTAAAATAAAAAATTTAGAGCCCTGATTTAGGTTGTGGTCATCAAGGGTAATCACAATATTAGGGAATCTTACTTCTGGTTAGATAAAGAGTATTAGTGGAAAAGCACATATTGAAGATAATATTTAACCGTGTTGCTGTATTCCATTTAAATTTACTTTTCACATTAGAACACCAAGGCATTTATTTTTCCAAGTAATTTTCTGCAGATATATGTATAATTAAAGCTAACTAGGTATGATTTCTAATTACTGTCATTTTCACACAACTATTAAAACTTTCAGTATCCTATTTTACCTTTATTTAAATACAGACAGAGATAAATGTTAAGTACAATTCCTTTTGTTTTTGGAGACTCATTGCCTCTCTTGTCAAAATAAATTGATTTGATTGGCCAATATAGGAAGCCCTTTAGTTTCCAGGAAATAGGATTGGCAGTTTCTTTTATTGTGCTTTAGATGAAGGTTTACAGAGCAAATTAGTTTCTCATTAAACAATTAATACACATATTTTTTTGTGACATTGGTTGCCAGACCCACGACATTTTAACACTCTTCCCTTCTTGACTTTGGGTTCCCCATTTCCATTCGTCCAGCTTTCCTGTCCCCCCCCTGCCTTCTCTTCCTTGCCCCTGGGCTGGTATGCCCATTTAGTCTCCTATACATGGTTGAGCTACATGTATTATTGTTTGTTTTATGGGCTTGTCTAATCTTTGGCTGAAGGGTGAACCTCAGGGGTGACTTCAATACTGAGTTAAGAGGATATCCAGAAGCCATACTCTCAGGGTTTCTCCAGTCTCTCTGGCCTTTTTTTGTGAGTTAGAATTTTGTTCTACATTTTTCTTCAGCCCTGTCCAGAACCCTCTATTGTGATCCCTGTCAGAGCAGTCAGTGGTAGTAGCCGGGTACCATGTACTTGTGCTGGACTCAGTCTGGTGGAGGCTGTGGTAGTTGTGTACATTAGTCCTTTGGACTAATCTTCCCCTTGTGTCTTTGATTTTCTTCATTCTCTCTTGCTCAGACAGGGTGGGACCAGTGGAGTATCTTAGATGGACGTTCACAAGCTTTTAAGACCCCAGACACTACTCACCAAAGTAGGATGTAGAACATTTTCTTTATAAACTATGTTATGCATATTGAGCTAGATAGGACTGGCAGTTTCTAATATTGCTGTGTGAATTTGTTTTTTTTTTTGTAAACTGCATTTTCATATAATTTGCCCATTTTACTATTAGAGTGCTTTTATTTATTTTATTAATTTGTAAAACGTTTTCATATTATCCATAAAAAACGTTTTCTAATATCGTCATTAGAAATATTTCTTCCGATTTATTGTTCATTGTGTTTGTTGACAGAATTTTTCCCATACTGTGTTTGTAATTTTATATGGGAAAGTGTTTCTGTATTTTATAACCTCTGAGTCATCTGTCTTGTTTAGAAAAGTTTTCTCGTTTAAAAATTTTTACTACTAAAATTTCGTCCAAGATTTTTTATAGTGTAATGTATGGAATGTATGTATCTTTGAAATTTGGTGTGCAAAAAGGTCCATCTTTCCTTTTCCACTGAATGAAAACATCAGTGGGATACACACACACACACACAACATATATTTTATATGATTAATATATCAATAGTAATTGATATTTAAAATTATATCATAAAGTCATTATTGTAATTTATAAACACCATGTTATAAATAAATTAATATGATTTGTATTAATATATTCTATAATATATCCAGTGCATAATTAATATTATATAATTAATGTAATAATTGATTGATTAATATATTAATACTGTAATTAATACAGTCATACATATACTTCATGATGTATTTCTGATCACTCTATATATTGTTCTACTAATTTATTTGTCTTTAACTAGCTAGTACCTCATTTTTTTTAATTGTGTCTTTATGTGTTAATATGGCTAGTCCCTTCCACTATTGCGGATGTAGCACATAAAAAACTAAGGATATAAATTATTAAATTTGGTGTTTTTGTCAAGAAAGTAGCCTATCATTAGCACAGGGTACTTGGGAAAAGACTATATTCTACCAGTGACTACCTTATTCCCTCTTAAGACTGTAATTCTTACAGTTCTACATGTGCCTTTTGATAAGACATTTAATTTCTATTTTACTTATTTGTCTGCCTATAATATTAAAATGGTTACACATATTACTTGACTTAAACACTTATTTTCATAAAATGATTGGATAAATTTTCAACAGAGGATGCCAGAGTTATAACTCAGCTATATTATTGACAGTGAATCAAAGTCAAAATTTTTCTCCAAATAAAATGATACAATTTTTTCTTTATTTTTATGTTGTTACATTTTTAAATCATTTTCAGCATAACCCTCAAAACCAGAAAGTATGTTTGGAAGCAATATGAGCTATGCCAATGATGATTCACTGAGAAAATGTTCTAATTCACCATTAATCAAGATGATAAATGTGATATCAAAACTGTATCTCAAAACATTGTATACACAGTAGAGGGATATACATATTTATTTGATAATAATGTTGCTTTTTTATTGTTGCTACTATTTCCTTTATTAATATTAATGTTGTTCTAGTTTTGGAATCATTTAAATAATCAATAGCAATAATCAATAATCAAGAACATGTATTTTAGAATTTAATAACTTCAAAGGCAACAGCTCTGTTTTCTCAGTTATTACTCACTGGATATTTAGTAAAGCATAAAATACCAGCATTTTTAAAGGACAGATAAATAAGTTATTGCCTGTAAAAAACCATTTCATTCAGAAATACAAGTTACTAGATTTAAAATTAATATGGCTTCAAAAAAAATAAAACAGACTCATTTCCTTATCTACAGAATGGTAACAGCCACAAATAGATTAAGAATTATGACATCTTTAGGTGTCACTGCATAAACAAAATACCATTATCATTAACACCATTTAAGAGAAATGTGTTTCAGAGAAAGTTTCTTTGTAATAACGTATTTCATGATCCTGTAAATGGTTCATAGAACAAGTGTTTTGCTTTTATGGTTATAGTGAAACTTACCCTTCTGCCAATTAATATAACTTTAGACAAGAAACTCACCCTCTCTGGATGTTTAAGTTTTCTCATTTTAAAAATATGGAACTTGGAACTTCCAGTTTCTCTTCAGCAATGTAGAAACCTGTGGAAAAAAAACATTGCTCCAACCCTCATATCAACAGCAAAACAATGGACAAATTGCAAGTTCATGATTTTTTTAAAAAGCATCAGAGAATTGAAGTTGCAGGAATACCAGCTGGCCCAAAATCTAAGCAAAGACTGGTGCCTTCGGAGAGAGAATACATGTAAGCACCAATTTACCTGGGTAGATGGAGTTGGACACTTGTAAGAAGAGCTCAGCTAGGGAGGTTAGAGAATGGGGACACTGAATGTGCCCTGGCAAGACAGTGGAAAGTCCCTGAGGGTTGAAGATATAGGGGGAGTGGCACCCTCTTGGTAGTTTTCCCCCCATAAATTCCACTGGCACTCACAGAAAAGACTGGAGAGGCTCCTCAGAAAGTATCACTTGTGAAAATTTGGAGAAGAAAAGCAGCTTCTCTGAAAAGAAGCATGAAATTCTTCCTGGACCCTTCTCCCATATATTCCCTATGGAATAAATACCTTAACCTCTGCACAGTCTGCACACTTGGGGTTGCCATGAGTTCGAATCCACCTGATGGCAACTAACAACAACAGTGGAGGGAAGAAGAGCAAACATTGTAACTCTTAGGCCACTGGAGAAAACCCATTTCAGCTGGGAGAAGGAAAGAGAAAATCTATTGCTGCAGAGGAGCAGGAATATATGTAAAACACAGGACTAGAGCTACTGGAGGAACAATAAAAATGAGAAGGCAACATCCGTGAGACCAGGGGATATGGTACCTGCGTAACAGTAAGGGTTAATCAGAATAACCGAGAAGACTGCCATTGCTAATCCCACTGTCAGGTTAACAAGCATCAAGTAACAAGTAACACTGAAAGAGTTGCAACAGGCAGACTCTCTATGAGGTACAGTGGGAAGGGAAGACCTAAAGCTGAGAGTGGAGCAGACATTGAGAAAAACTTATTGGCATACTAGCCCCACACTAAACAAAATGTATCACTCTGAATGACATAAACAACAGCAACAAATTATGAGGCATACGAAAGGCAAGAGAAAAAAAATACTCTCGAGAGAAAAAAAATCAATCATTAGAACCAAACTGACACATTTATTGGAACTATCTGGTAGGAAATTTAAAATAACTATGACTAATATGGTTAAGCTTTGAATGGAAAAGATGGACCCAGTGAAAGATTTATTAAGGAAATAATTGTTACCTGTAACTTCTTTAATAAACCCATAATTGTGAGTATTGTCTGTGAGTTCTGTGTGGCCATTGCAATGAATTATCAAACTAAGCAGAGAAGTAGAGAGTTCTGTGGGAGGGACGGTTGGTGTCAGAACTGGTAAAGATGGAGAGGAGGCATTTCTGACCTCCACCTCATAGGAATCAGCCTTGGGCTGTTGATCTTCATTCTCCTTCCCCCTGGTGAAGTTAAAGGAGGAAGGATGCCACCCCCACATCATTCTTACAGATGGGTAATTTCAGCAGAGAGATGGAAGCTGTATGAGAAAGTTTGGAGAGATAGTAAAGGTGGTGACAACTTTTACCCGTTTTAGGCTTTTTTTTGGAACCGTTTTATTTTTTTGGCTTTGGTTTTTTTTTTTTTTAATTCTTAGACTCTAATACGCTAAGAGATATTCTAAGCGACGCTTTTTGGCCTGTGTAGTACACTCTAAAAAACAAAATTCCTGTATTATACTGTACAAATATGAAATCTCTTGTTATGTTTGTTTTTGTATTAATAAAAATAATACCAGACTCCAGTTCCAGCACAGCTATTACATTGTCAGTAAGGTTAATTAAAGTCTTCGGTCACTTGAAACCTTTAACAACTTACAGCAAAAAAAAAATTCCAGCAATAACAAATATGTTGTATAAGAAGAGTTTAAAATAAAAATGCATCTGTCAAATGTAATCAGAGCTCTATCTAATATGTCAAAAAACCAATTACACCTGAACTGGAATTGTTATCATTTTTTTTTCTTTTAGCTGATATCTCTGTGTATATTTTAAGTCTAAAATAAGATCAAATGGCTACAAGTTGTCATGGTGTCCATGCTTAGGAAATAAGTTCACAAATTAAACTCTACTGTCACCAGCTCTGTGGGCAAGTCAAAATTTAGTCTTACAGAAGGGATTCGATTTACATTTTTTCAGTACCTCATAGGAGAGAAATGATGAATGCGTTTTATGAAAACATCCATTTCAGAATTTTCATATTTTCACTAGGCACAAGCACTCGATACTATCTATTATTTATGTATGTATTTATATTGGTTTTATTTGTTTATATAACACATTACCTTTTGTTATGATTTATTTTTTGTAAATTCTGGGAGCTATAATGGATTTCCTTTCTTATAGCAACTGGGCATGTACTGGGACTCCTGTCCCCTTGATAGGACCAGAAGGGACCATCGCCAAGTGCTGTTCATCTTATCACATGTAAATGATGCTGTGATACTTACCACAACTTCTATTAGGAAGAACGCTACTAGGAAGGAAAAGGCAAATGGAAAGATATTCATCTTGCAGCCAAGCACTCAATTCCTGGATATATTAGCAAACAATCCACATATGACATTGGTTTTGTTAGAAAACAAAAAAAAAAAAGCCAGCCACAAAAGGTCACAAACTGTGCGATTCCATTTAGGTAGCATTATTTAAATGACAAAATTATAGAAACGGAGAACAGATAAGTGGTTACAATAGTTCAGGGATAGGAGTTGGGGAGGTTAGAGGATGTGGCTATAAAAGGTCAACAGGAGGGATCCTTGTGATAGAACTTTTCTATATCTTGACTATATTAATGTAAATATTTTGGTTATTATGTTGTATTATAGTTTTGCAGTGTGTTACTATTGAAAATAACTGGGTAAAGGGTACAAGGCACTCATTTCTTACACTTGCTTGTGAATCTATAATTACCTCAAATATTTTGATATTCAGAATAATTAATTGTATAATGATAAGAGATCAAGGATAAAAACATATGTTTGGCGTTTGTAATGCCTTAATTTTTAAAAGATAAAATATGCATCATGTATGTTTATATGCTTGCTAATAATCAGAGTTAAATTAGTGGAGTTCTAGCTTAGGATTTAGAAATGAGACATTTAAGGTTCTTTTTTTAATGAGAGATAAGGATCCCTGGTGGTGCAGTGGTTAAAGTGCTCAGCTACTAACCAAAGGTCAGTGGTTCAAACCCACCAGTCACTCCGTGGGAGAAAGATATGGCAGTGTGCTCCTGTAAAGATTTACAGCCTTGGAAACCCTATGGAGCAGTTCTGCTCTGTCCTGTAGGGTCGCTATGAGTCAGAAGCGAGTCAAAGGCCATGTGTTTGTCTAGGTTATGAGAGATATTTACCATGTCTCATAATGTTGATTTTAGTTAACATATAAAATGTAGTTTGACAATCAATAAGAACAGTATTTTTTGAAAAATAATGTTTTTGAAATTCAGTGTTGCTGTTTCTGACTTGATGGCGGTTAACAATAATTTATGAATTGGAAAAATTTTTAAGAACTCATTTCATGATGTGTGTTGCTGCCTGACATAAAGCACATTCAGGTCTCCAGATAATTATCTTGAAAGTTTATTAAATTCTGTTGACAATTGAACAGGTTTCAAATTTTTTATATAAATAGCCTTTCTATTTTGTCTAATGACCAATTTTCCACCCAAATGAGCTTAGATTGCAGTCTTATAAATTTTTAATTATGATTTATAGCATAAAGCAGGTGTATTTCCTGCCTAGTCAGTGAAGTTGCTGATTTTATTGTAAAAGACAAATCCACAGCTCTTGGTATGCAAACGTGCCTAACACCTGCTCTTCAGAAAATCTCTATAACCTGGTATTTATATCCTTACAATATTTCTATGAAAAGAACAGAAACTGAACCTATTAAAAATAGCTTACAAGGGCCCAAGTTTATGTAATGGAACCCAAGGCCCAGTGCGGTTTGCCTTTTCTGTAATTTTATACAATTTGCTTAGCTTCAAATAATACAGGTAAATATTGTAACGGGGAAAGGACTAATATATACTTAGGAGGTTATAGAATATCAGGCATTTAGAGGCGGTAGATTGGTGGACATTGTTATGTATTGAATTGTGTCCCCCCAAAAGATATGTTGAAGTCCTAACCTCCAGTACCTGAGAGCATAAATTTGTTTGAAAATAGGGTCTTTGAAGATGTTATCAGTCAAGTTTACATGAGCTTATACAGGAGTAGGGTGGGTCTTAATCCTATTTTAGTGTTCTTTTAAAAGAAAAGAAGCAGAGACACATGGGAAAGGCAGCCATGTGTAGATACATCTACAAGTCAAGAAATGCATGTGGCTAGGAGTCCCTGGTGGTGCAGTGGTTAAGAGCTCGACTGCTAGCCAAAAGGTCAGCAGTTCAAATCCACCAGCTGCTCCTTGGAAACCCTATGGGGCAGTTCTATTCTGTCCTTTAGGGCAGGTATGAGTGAGAATCAACTCCAAGGCAGTGGTTTGTTTTTTTTTTTTTAGGAGTCCCTGGGAGGCACAAATGGTTAAATACTTGACTACTAAGTGAAAGATTGAAATTCAATGTTGCTATTTCTGACTTGATGAAACCCACTCAGAGGCACCTCAGAAGAAAGGCCTGGCAATCTGCTTCTGAAAGATCACAGCCAAGAAAACCCTATGGAGCACGTTCTACTCTGAAACACATGGTGTCTCCATAAGTCAGAATCAACTCAATAGCAATTGGTTTGGTTTTGACCAGAAGCCAGGAGCGAGAAGGAAGGATCTTTCCCTAGGGCTTTCAGAGTGAACATGGCCCTACTGACACCCTGAGTTTGGACTACTAGCCTCCAGAATTGTGAGACAATACATTTCCATTGTTTGAAGCCACCCACAGTTTGTGGTATTTTGTTACTGCAGCCCTTGGAAACTAATACAGATTTATAGGCGGGTGGATAGAGAGAAAGGGCGATAGAGAAATAGATAAATTTCCCCTTTTTATGGGACATTGTTTTCCTTTAGTAAAATTTACTATAGTAAAATTTCCTACCGTGAATTGAAATCAGACCACTACTAGTGACATCCAGCACTCCTTCCCCTCCTCACTCTCAACTGATATACTTCCTTCTTCTTTCACTAAGAACATAGAGGAAAATCAGAGTCAAATTTTCTGGTCCTTCCACCATATCTACCAGCCTAATATTATCTTCGTCCATGTGCTCTAACTTCCCACCTGTTATTATCAGCAAAGCTCTGTGTTCTTAAAGCCAGCCTTCTACAAGTTTACTGAATCCCAGACCTACTCCCCTATATGGAACTTTCCAGGAATTCTCCCCTCTACCTTCTTTATGATAAAATATTTTGTCTTTATTGGATTATTCCTGTTAATATAAACATGCTATAATAGCTCTCAATTTTAAAAGACATGTCCCCCTTTACGCCTTATCCCTGCCAGCTACCATCCCATATGTCTGATCTGTCTTACTAGTGAACAATTTGAAAGATTGTCTATAGTATTGTCCTCACTTTCATATCCCATTTTCTTTTGAATCCAGGCTAACCAACTTTTCTCCCCATCAGTCTCTTGAGAATGCTCTTTATAAATTCACCAGTAATGCCACATTGGAAATCTAGCAATCTATATTTAGTCCTCATCTTGCTCAGTCCATGAGCTCTGTTTGACACAGTTGATCTCTCACTGCTTTGGAAACCTGTGGGCTCTACGACTCACTTCTCCCTTGATTCTTCTACTATTTCTCTAGCAAGCTCTCCTCAATCGCTATTGTGTGTTCCTATCCTTATTCCTGTTCCTTGACTTTCTAGAGGCCCAGGGCTCAGCCTTTTCTCCTCTCTTTTTTCCTATCAACACTCATTTTTGATGGGATTTCATACAGTTACGCTTAGATGTTGAGGATTCTTAGATAGATAGTCCCAGCATCGGCCTCTCTTCCAAATCCTGACTCATATATCCATCTGCTATTTCAGTATTCCTCCATGGATATCTTTGAGGCTTCTCAAACTTCCTTAGGTGCTCTGCTCAAGTGTCACCTTATCAGAGAGGCCTTCCTGGGCCACTTTATATTAAACATGCAGCTTCCTGAGCCCAGCTTAGACTGAAAAAATTGGATTCTCTGGAGCTGGGGCTAATCCAGCTCCATGCCTAACAAGTTTTCTCAGGTTATTCTTATGCTGAGTAAAGGCTGAAAAAGTCTTCAATCTATCAGAACACAAGAAAATGCTGTCAGTTGTTCTGTCTTCAGATTTTCACAACAGGGAGCAGATGCCCCTTTATTTCACAAATAAGCTTTGATTAGCCTCAAAGATCAGTTAAATAAAGGAACAGTTTCTACTGGCAGAGATTGTGGGGCTCCAAACAGAGACCTGGGTCTGTTACAGTCTGGGAAAACAGGGTCAAAAATCTTGTACTTCTCTTCTCTGTAAAATGTGTAAGCCTTGAAAAAACTCATAGGTTTTATGACTTTTTATCTCTATGGGAAAGCTCAAGCATCCTTTTCAACATTTCCTCACCCCTTTCTTGTACAAATGGTTCAGTGCTCAACTACTAACCTAAAGGTTGGAGGTTCGAACCCACCCAGAGTCACCTGGGAAGAAAGGCCTGGCTATTTGCTTTCGAAAAGGTCACGCATGGAGTCGCCATGAGTTGGAATCGACTTGAAGGCAACTGGTTTGGTTTCGGATTTTTCAGTCTCTTCAGGAGAACCTTCTTGCCTCAGGATAAAATGTGTTTCTTAACATAGTTGATGACACTTGAGGTGAAATAATGAAATGTACATATAATTTAGCATAATGGAATTTGGGTTTTGAAGTGATTTTGAAAAATTGATAATCACTAAATGAATTAAGTGATTACGTTCTGCTGCTAAAATTATATTTTATAAATATTTACCACATTAAATTTTTTTGTGTTTTACAGGAATTGCATTGCCTCCTAAAGGAAGTATGGAAATTCCAGTGTTATTTATCCCTGACAGTATGAAATTATATAAAACAATGGTCGTTATTCAGATGATGAGGGCAAATGGAGAAAATTGGCCTATCGACAATTTTGATGAATTGGATACAAGGACAAAAAGGTAACATTTAAATAAAAGCATAGAAGGGAAATTATTTTTTGTGTGTGGGGGTTTTTTTTTAATTGTACTTCAGGTGAAGATTTACAGAACAAATAGTTTCTCATGAAACAGTAGTACACATATTGTTTTATGGCATTGGTTAACAACCCCACAACATGTCAACTCTCTCCCTTCTCGACCTTTTTTTTTGGTGAAAATATACATAGCCAAAGATACACCATTTCAAAAATTTCTACATGCACAGTTCAGTGACATCGACTATGCT
>NW_004444095.1:5892433-5896875 GCF_000243295.1 Trichechus manatus latirostris | reverse complement strand
GAAGGGATGCTACCAGTGGAGTATCTTAGATGGCCGCTCACAGGCTTTTAAGACCCCAGACACTACTTACCAAGGTAGAATGTAGAACATTGTCTTTATAAACTGTGTCATGCCAATTGAGCTAGATGTTCCGAAGGGAAATTATTTTATTAACTAACACTGATATGATGGGCTTCTTATACATGCTATGCATATACAATTTAAAGTTCATGATTTTATATTCTTTGAAGTGTTGAAATGTTTATGCTCAGAAGAGGAAAATATATTTGTTATATGGGTATAGTATATATCATTGCTGATTTGCAGTTCAAAATGATGAACAATATCTATCATAAGAATTAATCAATGTCAGAGATAGGAAAGGGGACTCCATTTAGATTGTGATAATAGTGACTAAGACAGTAAATAACCAATACCCAGAGAACAACCTGAAACAGGTTGTCTGGACAAAGTACAGGTAGTCCTCGCCCTTTCCGATGACTCCATCATAAGTCTGTTTTTACATAAGTAGAATACCTCAGTTTTTTTTTAGTTTTCATTATTACTGACTTTTATTATCAGTATCTTTATAAATCCTATCTTCGAGCATCTGCAAGTGAACATCTGAGAATGATAAAATGAGGAAATTACGTGTTGCAACATTGTATGTAGTACATATTGCTAACAATAAGATGTACAAAAAAAAGAAAACACACAGAGTGCTGTAAGTGTGGTTCATTGTAACCTGAATACGCCATAAGTCGGGGACTACCTATATAGGACTTGTGATGCTGGCATTCACTGAGTGATGGCACAGTGCCAAGTGGATATGACATCCTGCTGAAACATTGCCATGACTAAGGGATGCTGAATCATTGCCAGAATGTCAACTACTTGCATCCTCTTTGCTTAGGTGAAATTTAAGCAGACTCTAATAATGGTGCAAGATTTAAAGTTTTCTCTGCTCTTATGTTTCATTAAATAATAGGCTAGAAAACATAATTAAAAGGAAATTCTCATTTTGTCCCACATGTGTATATTACTTCCTCACATTTTTTTTTTTATCCTTTCCTGTGGGTCCCATAGTATCATTCTGCCAAGCTTTTTACCATTCCAGCAGTCAGTACTGGCTACATAATGTGTAGGTCCCAGTACAAAAAGAAAATGAGAGGCTTCTTGTTCAAAAATTATTAAGAATATCAAGTTGGTGATAAACCCTTTGCCATGGAATCAAAGACTGCTGCATCTTTCTTTCTGGTGGGTTCAAACCACTGACCTTTTGTTTAGCAGCCAAGCACCTAACTACTGCGCCACCAGGGCTCCTTCAAGACAGTGATAGTAGTGCATTAAAAAAGCATGGGGTCCTTCTAAGTGGAGGATCTTATGTGATTGCATTGGGCGCATGCCCATAAAACTGGTCTTGCCTGCAATGTCATATGTTTCATTTTTAACAAGAAAACCTTGCCTTCGTCAGTGACCAGATTCATTTTTTTTAGGATTGCTGTCCTCTTGATGGTATATAGTAAACCTGGAATATTTGGACAAATGCCTTATTTCTTTTTACTATCATCCCACAAGGAGCCCTGGTGGTGCAGTGGTTAAGTGTTTGGCTGCTAACCAAAAAGTTGGCAGTTCGAATCCACCGACTGCTCCTTGGAAACCCTATGGGGCAGTTCTACTCTGACCTATAGGGTTATTATCAGTCAGAATCGACTCGACAGCAGTGGGTTTTTGTTTGTTTGTTTTTTGTCATCTTCCAAAAGTAAATTCCATATCACTTTTTAAAGTCCTGTACTTTCATGGCACTTTTTATGTTTTCTGCATTGTATGTCCAGCTTAAAATAGAACTGCTGGGGACTGTGTTATCTCTGATCAATCACAAATTTGTTACATCAATAAATAGGAATACCAACCTTTAAGAGTAGGATAAAAGCTCTTCCATTTCAACTTACATTTTGTAGAAGTAGTATTACATTTTTCATTATGATAAATTCCCAGGGTTTGCTTTAAATATTTATAAAATCAACATTTGCTGAAAATGTTTCTATTTAATACTTTGTTCTTCTGTGCCAAAGTATTTCATACTTTGTTTTTCTGTGGCAAAGTTTAAATTTACAAGTTTTAGTAAAACATCATTAGGCTAATAAAGAATATGCACTTTTATGCTAATATTGAACATATTTCTGTTGGTTTTTTTGTGCGCTTTTAACATTTTAATTTCTTATTAGAACTGTGGGAATAGACTTTGGAGAAGTAAGAGCAATACACTGGATATTCCCGATCCTTGGACTCCCACAGGCACCACTTCCTAAATGCCCTCCAGGTATGTAAATTTTAGAGTCAGAGAACATCAGGATTCTAAGGGACCTTAACCAAACAACCAAACCGGTTGCCATCGAGTCATAGCGACCCTATACAACAGAGTAGAATGCCCCATATGCTTTCCAAGGAGCGCCTGGTAGAATCGAACTGCAGGCCTTTTGGTTAGCAGCTGTAGCTCTTAACCAGTATGTCACCAGGGTGACCTTAGAGGACCTCTAATCTCATCGCTTCTTTGTACAGATAAGAAAATTGAAGTCCAGGAAAAGTAAGTAGTGAAGGGACCAGCCCTATTGGTGAGAGAGCTGGGATGTGAACCTGGTCTCCCGACAGTGATCTTTCCACAAAACCACACCATTTCCTGTTGCCTTCTTTTTGGTGAAACCCAGATATCAGCTAAGGTTGAAATAAAATTAACTTCAGGTCCCCTTATCCCACATTCTGTGAGGCGCTCAGAGTCCTGCCCTAGATCTATAACATTCCCAGGGACTTTCGTCCTCAGGTCACTTTTTATCATCGTATTTCCACTTCTGTGCAACTCTCAATCTCATCTAAGAATTATCCTATAGGGATGCTGGTCCTTCTGTTCTCAGTTGTCTCAGACACAAAACCTTTACGATGCTCTCTAAAAACTAGTCAGGATGTACTGAAGTTTTGGGGAGTTTCACTTCACTACCATGCACACAATATAAAATCCCTGCTCTTATAAAATGCCTTTATTTTTCTCAATGACCCCTGTTCTCCACAGACTTCAGGCTTCTGTAAGGTTTGTGGGTGTCCTCTTTCCTCAATACTCTCCTCACATCTTCTACATTCCTTGATTTTTCCCATTTCTTCTCAGGATCAACCTAAGAAACACAATTCTTCTTAACAACCATACAAGGAAATTTAGAATCCCAGCCCCTTACCTGATTCTGGTGTAGTTCTTCTGCATTAAAAAAAAAAAAAAATTGCCATTGAGTTGATTCTGACTCATAGCGCCTCTATAGCACAGAGTAGAACTGCCCCATAGAGTTTCCAAGGAGCGGTTTGTGGGTTCAAACTGCCGACACTTTAGTTCGCAGCCTAGCTGAATTTCTCTGCAGAGCAAAGGGGTATGTATTTTGGCTCTCACCCTTGAGTAAAATTGATGCACTGGCAGAAGCCTTGAAATTTTGTATTTTCCTTCTCCCTTCAATACCAATCTTTGCAAGTAAAAATGAGTTAGTCTTTCACTGACATAAATTATGTCACCACACTTAGAAAGAAAAACTAGTCCGTTTTGCTTATAAATGGCATCATTTCCCCAGATACACTGGTTATAAAAAAGACTAGGATTACATACTTCTTTACATAGTTTCAATTTTAGCTGGAATAAAAATTTACACTTCTAGCAGTACCTTTAACAATAAATGTCATTTGTTTTACTTGAAATGTTTTTACTCTTGAGTTAAAACAAAAAAAAAAAATCAACCCATATAAATATTTCAGATATATTAAATTGTCTTCAGAATGCTTCACAAACACGTCAGAATGTTGCTTTTATTTCCTTTTGGAAGACAATTCACTGAATACTCTTCGTGGAGCTGAACAGTTTATAATTTATAACACACAGTCATCTGATCAAAGTGATGTAATAAAGCCTAGACATTGCTCTGTCGGAATTCTAACAATAAAGTTGCTCTTATCTACTGCACGTATAGTTTGGTTTTTCCCAGATTAAAACTTTTAAAGCAGAATTTCCAGTCTAAAAACTACGAAAACAAAAACATAGATTTCTTGCACATCTCTCTTCACAGAAAACTAAACACACTCCAGAAACATATAGGTATTTTCCTGTGAGTCACTTCTCTTGATAATTACTCAATTTTTAAGTGAAGTGTAAAATACGTAAATGGCCTATGTTGTATTAGATAAACACAACCCAGTAGTAATGTCAGTGTTCTGAAATAGATTGGGTACTAGATATTAAATCATTTTACCAAAGGTCTCAAAACTTACGTTAGTAATTTTTTTAATCTACAAATGCCCTTGAGAAGCAAATCAGTATAATTTTATAAATATTTATTATTCATATTCTCTGATGTCCAATCTCCATTCTATACTTAATTCATCAGAAATGACCTTTTGTTCTCCCTTCTCAACTATCACTGCTGATTTTTTTT
>NW_004444095.1:5889084-5890575 GCF_000243295.1 Trichechus manatus latirostris | reverse complement strand
GCATAGCTTCAGATTGATTTTTTGTCATACTCTTTCTAATTATTCTAATTATTCTTTAATATTCATATTTTGCTTCCAAAATGTCAATGTATGCGTGTCAATGCGTGTGCGTGCACTTGTGTATGTGTTAATGCCAGAGTCGATGACAAGTCAAAATATAACAAAGCAAGTTTTATTCTTCAAGATAAAGTCATTTTCTTCTATCTCAAGTATGATCATATAAAATAATATTCAAATTAACTGAAAATATTTCTTTCCTATAGTTGTCATAAAATGTCAAGCCAAGAAGCGGGTAGAAGAAGCAGTGGAAATCACACTGACTGGTGAATTTTTTGGACAAAATCCTACTGCAGAAATGACAGAATTTATAGTGTCACCAAAAAGGAGTCTAAATAATAATTATTATGATCTCTATGGTAAGAGAACCACAGCCATGTGTATTATATAATAATAATAACTAATAAAACTCAGTTTCCTTGAGTTGCAGTTACCAATTGCTCAGTTACGTAAAGACCTATGCCCATTTATTATTTTAAAATATATCATTTGAGTAGTGTTCAATGACAAAAATTGTAGTTACGAATGGATTTTAAGGCATAAGTTGTGATTCTGTCAACAGTGTTAAGAGAAAAAAATGTAATAACTAATTTCTACTTCCCCTCAACTTTAATTTCCTTCTTACTCTTCTGATTTAAGAACTATGAATTAGCCATGTGTTACAGCTTTAATTTTAGAACACAATTGTGAATAATATTTCTGATTTAAGGAAATAGAAAATTGACATAAATCAGATAAGATGCCCAAATAAATTTTGTGTAATGAAATTTACGGCACACCTTGCATGTAAATTTCACCTTTTCGTCTATAAATTTGGTCTCAGTTTTGAAATCAAAATAATTTAAAATATTTCATCAAATTCTCCAAATATGTGTTGTATCACTTGAAATAAATAATATGCCACCATCAAATGGAGACACAACATATTTAATCATTCATTGATTGTTCATATATGTTTTGTACTTGGGGATAATATTTAACTTTTATTAACTCTGAATTTTGAATATATGTTAATATACTGATTTAAGACATGTCATGCTTTCAGGCAAAACTTTTAATAATGAAATACTGTGACCACAGTAGTACTAGAATTATTTACGTTTGTGTCAGTCATTATATTCAGATGTATTCTATGTCTGTTAAGAAGTCATGTTTAATACCAGTATTTTCTTGTTTTGTGCAATACTAATAATAATGTAAATAAAAGTGTTAATTAAGTACTAAGATAACAGCAAGGCAAGATATCTCTTGCTCTCTCTCTCTCTCTCTCCCCCTCCCTCCCTCCCTTCTGCCTCCTTATGTTGTCCTTTATTCCTACTTTCTGAAACAGATCACCAGGCCTTACTTCCAAGGTGCCTCTGGGCGCGTTTCAACTGCCAATCTTTTGGTTAGTAGCTGTCATGGATTGAATTGTGTCCCCCAAAAATATGTGTA
>NW_004444095.1:5885569-5888464 GCF_000243295.1 Trichechus manatus latirostris | reverse complement strand
GGTTTTGAAACTGTGAATGGATAGAAGACTCAGAAGGAAATAAGGAGAGCTTTTACACTGGAGACGGTACAGATGGCAAGAGGCAGCAACAGAGAACTGGCAGCGACAGAACCAGGAGACCAGCTCAAGACAGCACTGGAGCCAACCCGCAGAGTGAGAGAACTGAGTGCCTTCTGGCCAAAGTTTACTGGTGGAGTGGGGTGCCTCTAGGCACTCATCAGTGGAGCTACAGAGCTTTGGAACACTTGCCCCAGCAGGGCAGACACGGGCTGAGAGGCCTGAAGGGCTGAGAGGCCAAGGAACTAGGAAGCAGAAGCTGAAGAGACAAGGAACACAGGAAGCCAAGCTGCCTCAGTCTCAAAGGGTATGGCCATGACCTCTGAGGTTTCCAAGGGTGGAGCCAAGGCCTCTGGTGTTTCTAAGGGTGGAGTTGCCACTCAGATGGACTAGGGGAATGGTGCACCTGAAGCTGAGGGAGCAGAGTTGCTGTTCCAGTGGGCCTGGAAGGTGGAGCTGAAGCCCAGGGCCGAGGGGCCTACACTCAGAATCTGGAGAGTGTGGCCAACACCTAGATTGTGGAGGGCAGGGCCATTGTGTGAATTGTTTCAGAGAACAGAGGATTCTTTTCAAAGCCTTAAGGGCTAATGTAATGTATTCTGCTGATTTGCTTGGTGCCTGTTATGCCTTCTTGCCCTCCAGTTTCTCCTGTTTGTAATGGAAATGTCTAGCTTATGCCTGTTCCACCATTGTACTTTGGGAGCAGATAACATGTATTCCAGATTTCGCAGATGAAGAGTTTTTGGATTTTGGACTTGGAGTCGATTTAAGACATTTGCTGTGATATTATGAGGTGAATGTGTTTTACATGTGACAAGGACGAGCATTTTGGGGGGGCAAAGGGTGGAATGTCATGGATTGAGTTGTGTCCCTCAAAAATACATGTATCAGTTTAGCTAAGCCATGATTCCCAGTATTGTGTGATTGTCCACCATTTTGTCATCTGATGTGATTTTCTTATGTTTTAAATCCTATCACTATGATGTTAATGAGATGGATTAGCAGCAGTTATGTTGATGAGATCTACAAGATTAAATTGTATGTTAGGCCAATCTCTTTTGAGATATAAAAGAGAGAAACGTACAGAGAGACATGGGGACCTCATACCACCAAGAAACAAGAGCCAGGAGAATAGCGTGCCCTTTGTACCCAAGGTTCCTGCACTGAGAAGCTCCTCAGCTAGGGGATGACTGATGACAAGCACCTTCCTCCAGAGCTGACAGAGAGAGAGAAAGCCTACCCCTGGAGCTGATGCCCTAAATTTGGACTTCTAGCCTGCTAGACTGTGAGAGAATAAACTTCTGTTTGTTAAAGCCATCCACTTGTGGTATTTCTGTTACAGCAGCACTAGATGACTAAGACAGTAGCCCAGCACTGAACCATCTGTACCACTCAGGAACTCTAGCCTCTAGTTCTATTTTATCTAAGATGATGTCTCTTCTAAGATGTGTATAATCTCAGCAAGCAGTATTTCCTTTCTTTCTTTTTCTTCTTTCCTTTCTTCCTTTTTTTTTCCTATGTATAGATGCCAACAGTAATCTGAAGAAGATATGATTTAAATAGCTTCAGGTTTAGAATTCAAAAATTGTGGTCAAACTTGCCCTAAAGCGAACTTTCCCTGAAACCTCCCATAAGTACAGAGGGACAAAACTGTCTTGATTTGAATTTCAGACAGTGAACTTGGGCCTCATAATATTTCCGACATTTGAATTCTTAAACAAGATTTCTCACAAAGTTAACATGATGATTAGGCAAATCAACTGCCTTCCAGATCAACTAAAGTAGAACGCTCCTAGTTCACATCAAAAGTGAAGTTCTTATAGCATTATTTCATTAATCTATGTTTATATATTAATCTATGTTTATATATTATTTTAACATTAAATTGACCACAAAATCAAGTACATAATTCCTTGTGTACCTTAAACCGAAAACTAATCAGAGTACTGTCAGTGTTAGTTAGGAATTTATTTCAGCTGTTTTAACAGAGACCAAATAACAGTGACATAGACAAGACAGGTTTATTTCTCTTTCACTAGAAAGCCTGGGCTCATAGCTGGTTCAGGGAGTGTAGTGCTTGTGCTCCTTGAAATCATCCAGGGACCCAGGCACTCCCATCCAGAAATACCATGCATCAGATATTTTTCTGAGCCTGGAAATGCAATGGTGAGGGTGTTTTTGCTATCACACTCCACACTCCCCATCACTCTTCTATCATCAGACTGGTGTCCTACTTTTTAGGATAGATCCCCAGCCAGTTTCTGGTCAGCATGTTGCATCCTCTACTGAGACTAGGAACCAAATTTAACTGGCTAGCCCTCTGCATGGCCCTGTGATCATGGACTGAGTACTGTCTCCCTTTCTCCAGTTTTCCTCTGCCACCTATCTGACAAAAAGTATTACTGCTCCCTGTTGATGCCTTCTTACATGCCCCAACCCCAGATTAGAACCTCATAGATATCCATGCCAATTTATTTATTGAGCACTTACTGTCTTCAAGAACTATTCTCAGTGCTTTATGTTTTGTAATCATTACATTATTATAGGATTTTGACCTATAATAAAGAAACCCTATTCAGCAAGTACTATCACCATAAATTCATTTTACAGGTGGGGAAATGGAAACAAAAGAGGTGTAATGACTGGCCCAGGGTCATACAACACAGCAGTGGAAAGATGGACTATCAACCCAGACTTGCCTATTTTTAAAACTTTTTTTGAAATAATTTTATATTTAAAAGAGGGTTACGAAGATAGTACAGAGAGTTACTGCATAGCCTTCAGTCAGCTTTCTTTAACATCTTGCATAATCATGGTACATGAATCAAAACTAAGAAA
>NW_004444095.1:5883153-5885159 GCF_000243295.1 Trichechus manatus latirostris | reverse complement strand
GGTATCTTCCAGGTTTCTGCACTGTAGAGTTGCTATTTTCCCCCTTTCATACTCTATTCATTAGAATCAAGTCATTAAGTCTAGCCTACACTCAAGGAAGGTGGTAAGCTTCACCTCCTAGAGGGAAGAGTATCAAAAATTTTGTGGACACATGGTAAAACCACCAGAGTAATTAATACATATTTTAGGGGAGATACGTTGAGGCTATGTAAATATTGTTTCTCATTAAAGTTTCATCTGCTAATTTTAGACTTCATCAGTGTGTCTTGCCTACATTAATTATTAATGTGATATATAGTGGTGATTTTCTATTTCCCTCATTCCTTCTACATTTATTATGTGGAATTCTTCCATAAGGAAGATTAATCTCTCCTCCTGCATTTGTTCTTCCAGTCATATCAGTATGGACTCAAGGATATTTATCTTATACTTTGAGTTATAATCATATACTGTGTTATTTATTTATGTATTTTGCTCAAATATTTCCAGCTTTGGCCATTGGGAGCTCTTTTGGGTTGCCTCCTGTGTCCCTTTAGCATGCCCCCATCATTATGCTTTTGGAACACTTCCTTATTTTCTGGCAGTACAAGATGCTTCAGGTCCCTGTCATTATTTCCCTTCCCCAACGATAGGATCAGCCATTTTTCCTAGGAGCCCTGGTTCCTTTTATTGGCAAACAGGCTTTACTTTTTAACAAGACCATATTCTTAACTTCTTAGCTATCCAGCCATGTCTTGCATGGACTATCACAATGTCCATTTAACTGCTAGCCACTCCAATCCATCCTACAAAGAGTATGTAGGTAGGGGTTACAAAGACAGATGCCTACAAGTTGGCCAGTGGGTAACATAAATGTGGAAGAAACCTAGATGTGAAATAGTAGAGGCTGAACTATTTGTATTGTGATCAAGCCCAATCTAATTGCTTTCTCTTTTAAAACACTAAAGGAATCAAACAAAATGTACAAAGGAAAAGCTTCTTAAGAGGGTCTCTAACATATATTATAATGCTTGGCACGGAGTGGTCAATCAGTAAGCAAGAGTTGCTTCCACTTTTCCTTTATAATTACACTGTATTCTGTTTCTTTCCTACCCTGTTTGAGTCTACTACTTTTCTTTTGTTATTATCTTGTATAGTATTAGGGTTACTCATTGCTTGCTGAATAAAATATTACATTGAAACATGAAGTTACCAATATTTATCCATTTCTGATCTACAAAAATATCTATTTCCTATGAAATCACTGATATTGATCATTTTTTACCTACAAAATGGCTTTTCATGTGATTAAATCTATATACAATAATCCAGAATTAGCATTTACCACTTAGTCATACTACCATCCCATCCTCATATTTCCCTATGTCTTTAACCTGTTATTCAACCAAATGGGATGTCTTGTTACATCCGTGTTTAACACACACATATCCAATGTGGTGAATAACTAGGGAATAGTTTGTCCCACCCATCTTGCCACCCTCCACTTTTTTTCATTTTTTTGTGGAAACTACCTACATCAGCCACAAGATTCTTATAATATTCTAATAATATACTTCCTTCTGACCAAGTGGACACTTAATGGAAGTTGGACTTGTGAGTCCTCTCCTTGCCCCACATCTTTTGTAGTTCAAAGAGTCTGTTTATCTTTATTTGCTGAGTCTGCAAAATGAAAAGCCAGGGAGTGCCTTACCTCTGGTTTTCTCTGCATTCTTGCTTTTCTCCTCGATTTGCAGGCCTACTGTCTCTGCCTACTCATCCATCCACTTATATATGTGACTCGGTCACGGTCGATCAACCCTTCCATTCACTTGGTGATATCCCCAATGTCTTCCAATAAAAATAATTCAAATTGGTTGCTGTTATTGCAAACAAGCACGCTAAGAGTACACATAGAAGGGAATCCAGAAATAGTAAATATCTCTGAAATGAATGAATTACAAAAATGTTAGACTAATAGCTCGCACACATTCTTACTACAAGATATGGAAGGTAATTTTTTTTTCTTT
>NW_004444095.1:5872483-5874438 GCF_000243295.1 Trichechus manatus latirostris | reverse complement strand
TCAAAAACAATTTAGTTCACATAATTATGTTCTTATTATTTACTGGCCAGTTATTAATAGTATCAACTATGTGAGATGAAGAGATCATAGTATTATTAGGTTGCACAATGAGATATTTCATTTTTAATTATGTTAATTTATTAGTCACCATGTAGTTTTTACTGTTTGAGTGAATTTCAGTTTTGTAATTGCACAAACTGCCAACTTAATTATAGAGGGTTTAAGTATATGAAAAATAATCAAATAAATTCACAAGAAGAGAATGGTATTTTCCATAGCAAACCTGTTCAATTACTCTTTAATTTAAAGAACTATCTGATAAAAAAAGAAATTATACTGAAGCAAGCCATTTCCATTTATCTCAAGAATATTATTATAAGCTGAATATAGATTTTGCTTTAGTGGATCATGTAGTAGTGCTAAAGAAATGTAGGAAGTATAATCCTTAAGTAAATGAAATGCTGTAGGCTTTCTTTTCTTCCACCAACAGCCAATATTGAAAAATAATTCTTATTGTTATGTGGATCAGGGATAAAGACATTAGAGCAGATTAACCTCAGAGTTCAAATGTGTAACATTTAACTGCCAATTTCCAGGGATAAACTAATTTCTTAAGTATTTTATGATGAAAATGGAATAAAATTTTAATAAGCAGCCAACTTATGGTGCCGTATTTCTATGCAAATAATGCATGCCTTCTATGTTTGTTTGCTAATCACACCCTTGCCCCACCCGAGGTATTTTCACAAGCACCACTATGCCATTTTTTTTACATGTTGCTGTAAAACAAACTTAGCATAGTGGCGCTTACAAAAATACCTCGAGAGGGGAAGGGGGAAGGGCATGGTTGGCAAACAATTGTAGAAGGCACGCGTTATTTGCCTAAAAATCATACCTCAGGGAATGGGCAGTCTCTTTTTGATGTGAAATGATTGTTTTATGTGTTTTCCTACTATGCTTAAATTAATTTAATGGTTAGGTGCTCAAACTTTGATTTCTATTTGAAATACATCCTATTGAAGGCAAAATGTCGGTGCTTCTTTTGCGCTAAGTGTAAAAGAAGCTAGAATGAAATGCTTCTACATAGGAATCATTTCAGCATGTTCTCGCTACTTTAAATTGTACTGTTGTCAGGCTGAAAACTAAAGAAATAATAAGTCCGATAATAGAAATTGATTAAAACTTATTACCTGAAAAAAATCCATTTTGCCCTAGTAGGCCAGGTCTGTATGGAAGCTGCCAACTTCATTTGGGAAGTTTGAAAGGCGTATGAGGAAAGCGGTTTCTCTCAAATAGCTCTTGAAAATAGACCTTTTGATATGGCTCTTATTTTACTGCTTCATTACTTTTTATGATGAAAAATAATATTTAAAAATGAAAATAACTATATGTAAGGTTTGTAGACTCGTCTCCACCCATCATTCCCTCTAAAATACCTTTTGTGTTAGTGCCACCGATATCAACAAGCTTATCTCTTTTTTTTCTTTTTGGTTAAAAACACTTAGTTTGTGAATCTTCTTTGTTCTTCTGAAGTATGCATAGTTATACAGAAGTGGATTAGGTCAATCCCCTCTCAACTTTAATATTATTTCTCCATCTTTATGGTACCTGAATATTTGATAAAGACAGCTGACCTCTCCTTTGTTCAGTCTTTTTAAAGTCACCTGGGAATAACTTGGTTTCTCCCCCGTCTTTATTCCAAGAATGTAAACAACTTCCCTGCACTCTCTCTCACTCTAAGTCTCCCTGTTTGTCCTTCCCTTCCATTTAATTATATGTGAAGGGACATGTCTAACAATAACTCTGAATACTATTTTAGTTTTTAATATATGTAACTTAATTATAGTTTACTTGGTACATTAAATAACTTCCAAAAAAGTTGTGTGGTCTACACCATCTTAAATACTTCCCGTTTTGTCTTTTACTTAAATCCTTTTTGCTGGAAATTAAAGCAC
>NW_004444095.1:5869267-5871815 GCF_000243295.1 Trichechus manatus latirostris | reverse complement strand
GGTGGCTCAAAGGCTTTGTGCTCAACTACTAAAGGCTGGTGGTTCAAACCCACCCAGGGGCACCAAGGAAGAAGATTACAGCCAAGAAAATCCTGTGGAACAGTTTACTGTGTAACACATGGAGTTGCCATGCGTCAGAATCAACTTGAAGGCAATGGTTTTTTTTTGGTTTATGTAAACATGATAAGTAGGACATAAGAATCTCCACCACGGCCCCCTCCCCATCAGCCTTCCTTTATTTTCATCATCATCTTTACCCCAGCCCAACAAATCTGTACTCCTCACACACACCTTTGAGTTAACCAGGATTGATCACTTTAATTTCTTTGTCATTCAACAACAATTTAATGAGCACCTTTGCTGCCAGATACTATGCTCAGCCCCAGATATGCCAGAATTACAACACAGACTGCTGTCAAGGGATTCAAAGAACATCTATCCAATGTTTTGGAATTAACGCATCTGTACTATTTATATCCGTTGGTATTGTTCTGTTGTTGTTTGCCATCGAGTCGATTTTCGACTCATAGCAACCCCATATGACAGAGTAGAACTGCCCCAAAGGGTTTTCTAGGCTGTAATCCTTACAGAAGCGGACTGCCAGGCCTTTCTCCTGCAGAGCGGCTAGGTAGGTTCTAACTGCCAACCTTTCTTTTAGCAGCTGAGCGCTTAACCGTCACACCACCAGGGTATTCTACTAAGATACTATTATGTTTGAATTTTTAGACTGTGTTTTACAATGTCACTTCTATAAGATTACAAATGGTTCTCTGTAAACAGAATTTCCCCTAAACTTGTATTTCTCCTCCCTAAGAACTCTTGGTCCAGGCATTCTTTATGCCTCTCTGGTGGTTAGTTCAGTGACTTTCTCTGTGGGACTTTCTTTGTGGAAGCGGTTTTGCTCTCTGATTGCACATCAGACTCATGACTCATCTTTTTAGTTCACAGGTGTTCTGTAGCACATGATCATTTTTTCTTTGATTAACATGTTGTCTTTTGTATCTGATTTGCTGATTTATGTGTTACACTGATCTTATTTCACCCTAGGCCAGTCGTCTTGCTGTAATTTGTCTACATGTTATGTTTAAACTCTCACTTCTGGTTTTGTCCATAATCACAAACAACTCCTGAGAAGCCTGTCATTGGTCCTCCCATGACCTCTCATTTTCCTGCAGCCCCTGACCCTTTGCTTCATGATTCTTCACTGTGCTTTCTCTGGTAGACTTACTCCTTTCAGGCCTCAGTCCTCCCCACTTCCAGTAAGACTGCCCTTTCCAAGACTGCTGACCTCATCCAGTCTGCCTAATCCAATGGTCAGATTTGTGTTACAACTTCCTCAACCCCTCAGCAGCATATACCAGTTGAGACAGTTGAAGCACTTCCTGCTCTTGGTTTTCATGACTCTCCTTAATTATCTCACTGGCTGTGGCTTCTTCATTTCTATTGTTGGCTCCTTCTCCTCTGACCAGGCTCTGAATATTTGAGTGCTCCATGGCTCTGCCCTGAGGGCCATCACACTCCATTGCACAGATCTGTCCTGTACCCTTACAGTGATGGGAATGGCATGTCCTGAGAAGTTGTGACATAAGACAGAACTGCTATCCTGGGTTGGGGTCTTCCATTGAGTCTCTGTAGGACCTTAAGAAAATTACTTTTTCTCACTGTAATCTCAGTTTCTTCAATTGTGGTATGGAGATAATAATAGTATCCATTTCACAGGATTTTTTTTTTTTAAGAAAGGCCCTGGTTCTCAGGGAATTGTTCCACATGTATTAGCTATTACCATTATTATCATTTAAAGCTCTAGTTGGGTTTTATGTGATAGCGATGTGCTAGAAGGCCCCATCTTCAACTACTAACCAAAGATGATTAGAAATGGAAACATGGTCCTCTCAGTGTAACTCAGTGGGTTTTCTCAGAATTATATAAAAGAATATTCTATGAAAAAGAAACTGCAAATATATGGGCCTAAATCTTGGATAGAGTTTGAAATTGGATGCTAATTGTTAAAAGTTCACATAAAGTACCCATGTTTCAGAAAGTCCCTTTGTCTTTTATTTCTATATCTTGTTTTAAAGGGGATATGTAAGAAGAACATCAGATGTGTGGCCACTTTTTCTCCCTCAATTTTCATTTAGTTGCTTACTGGTCTTGCAGTCTTATCAGGAAAATGAAGTTATTTTAAAGTACTCAAATTGTTTGGTCTATTAAATAACCTTATGAAATAGATGTGAAAACATGTAAATGAAATACCTCTTCAGAAAGATATGCAATTTTATAAAAATAATAAGAGTGTGCAGATTGCACGTTCTTAATGATATGTTCAAACAAAATAGCTTCTGGTGGTTTATCCATCATCCTCTATTTTCTTTGAATACCTTGCAATCTTTATCCTATTTCAGATGTCTTCAGTGACTCCATTCATTGCTTTTATGCTTATTATTCTTTCCTGTCAAACAAATGTATATGCCTATTATTAATGCAGAGGGAACTACAGAAATTTAGGGAAAGAACATGCATAAAAAAGTTCTTTTTGCATTGATAGTCA
>NW_004444095.1:5866192-5867296 GCF_000243295.1 Trichechus manatus latirostris | reverse complement strand
AATGTAGAATGTCAGTTTATCATGATTTTTGTCTAACCTGATTTTGGCCCTTTCTGTTAGGCACTCATATCAATATATGTGTAGTCTGAAAAATATAAAGTGATTGCTACCTGCCTGGCTCCCTGCCTCTTAGCTAATATTTGCATCTCTATTTTGTACCAATGGATGTTCTTATGATTTGAATTATGACAACCACACTTACAGATACCCATGGGTAATTCAATGCATCTGAAACTATAATTAGCTTCTCATTCCCTAGCTTAGTTCTGGCATCACCATTCCCATAAAGGCTTTGATAATTAAGCAGAAATACGTGGATCTCAACTATGTACAGTATTTGCTTTAAAAAAAAGTTGTTATTTGAATGCAATGGAAATTTCATCTGCCATCCAACACCCTAAAATTCTTAAATGTGGTTTTCCTAGAACCAATTAGGTTGACTGTGTGTCAGTCTGTTACATTTTACATTAATAATGTTTGGTGAGTAATTGCTCAATCTGATTTGAGCTTGTTACAGCTAAGCTATTTTTTTCAAAGTTCTATAGCAGTAATTAGACTCAGCTACTTCTAAAAGGTGAAAGGCATTTCTGTTAGTATTGCTTAGAGAAAGGTACCATCTGTTCTGAATTGAAAGAATGGAATCCAAGTATCTCCTTTACCTTTATATACTAGAGACAGACTTTGGAAATTAGCTCAGCTGTGGGCCAGGTCAAGCCACGATTCTTGGACCTCTCTTCCAGGATCCACAACATACTTCTCAATTTGTTGTTTGGGCTCCTTACATGTTAAGTGTAGAGTAAGCTTAATACATGCTGTATCTCTCAGTTGGAATTGACTCAACAGCAACGGGTTTTATTTTGGATTTTGGTATCTCTCTTCTACATGCCAGTCCTAAGTTTAAGATATTTTTTGTGTGCAGTTGACAAAACTCTGCTGTAACTTTCCTCTGGTAACCTACTGAGTAAGAAAATATGATTAACTATATTGGCTATAATACCCCAGGATTGAAACATTACAAGCACTCTCTTTTATCAAAAAATACCAGAACTTGAAAATCCTGGCCTAACAGATTAGAATGCTGTTTCAATATTATTTAAACTTAAT
>NW_004444095.1:5854793-5864841 GCF_000243295.1 Trichechus manatus latirostris | reverse complement strand
ATTTGATGTAGCCGTGCATATATTTAAAATGTGTATGAATTTGTAGACCAATATCTAAAATATGCGAGCGTCTTCTTCAGGAACCAGTAATAAAATCAAGCTACGAGAGGAAAGTAAGTTATACACATTGACATTACCCCCTTTTGTCTAAAACAGGAGAGTGTGAGAAAAGTATGGGTTAAGGGTTTACATTTGGGATGTTTCACGTTTAGATGCTATATCAATCATCATGGACCAGTTCAAATAATGAAAGTGCATAAATTATGTTCTACATTGCAACTTCTTTCACCATGACATTGTACATCCCCTAGTAATATGTAAGTGGAATACTGCATAGTATTCCATTGTCTGGATGAAACGCATTTTATTTTTACCAGCACCCTATTGAAAGAATATATTAAAAATTTTGTTCTCAATTTTTTGAAAGTATAAGTCATATAGCAGAGAATACCCTTATACACACCACTTCTTGAAATCTTGGAGGCATATGTCTAGGGGAAATTACTAATAGTGAAATCACTGGGTCTACATGTGTAGCTTGCGGATTTGGTAAATTGTTGTCCATTGTTTCTCAAATGATTGACTAATTTTACAGTCCTACCTAGAGAAGATAAGAGTTCCTAGAATTGTTCTTTCTGTAAAGGACTCGTGATTTCTTTGTCCAACCCTGCCTTGTGATATTACAACCACACCATTACATATTTGAGTCATGTCCACCATAAACATGCAAACAGATAGCAGTTTCTCCAATGTAGATACTGTCTTATTTCTCTCTTCTTCACAGCCAAATGTTTTGACAGGCTATCTCTACTAATTATCTTAACTCATCTTCCACTCAATGTTATGTCATTCTGTATGGTGTTTGTGGTCATTATTGATTGCAATTTAATTTCTTAAAAAGTTTTAATTTCAGTCAATTTTATGAGACTTTGTAGGTGTTCAGAAAACATAATTTTTGTATGTAAACTGAGAGTTGAAAAGACTGTCACAGTGTTTCATTTCAAACAGAAAATACCAAAATAAATTACCTATTAGCCTAACACTGGCTCCATTTGCCAAATCTATGTTAGGTTCTTAAACACTGTAATATTTTATGCTGGTTACAGAAAGTTTGTAAGTCTGTTCTGCAAATGCTATTGGTTATTAGTAAATAAGTAGAGAGTAGGTAAGATGTCCTACAAAAGAATTACCCCAAAGAGAATGATAATATAAACTATGACCTAAAAATGATTCCTGAAATGTAATTAATAGTCATCTACAATTTGTTTTAAGAATGAAAAGTCCCACTGGTTTTGCTGAAACCATAATGTTTACTTAAATTTTTACCTTAGATGTTGATTTACTGTTCATATTCGTTTTGTCTATTTTCCTATGAGTATCTTTTAAAATCTCTTTTTCTGTTCAAGGTCTCAAATTATATTGAAAATAGAGTGCATAAGAGATGGAATCTGGAAGTTTCCCTTAACATTGCTTGCTACTGAGCCTGATGTGGACGATGTCATTGACATTGAAGGGGTTGGTTTATTTAAGGATTCTATTGTTGACTTCAGGCTGACAAGTCAGACAAGGTAATATATCAAGCAAAAGTATGTGGCTCAGTTTTGGGAATGTAATTTATGGTGAACTGTGGAACAAAATTTAAGATGAAAAATCCTATTATGACGTATTTTGTTGATTAAGCCAGAGCAGTATCATTTCTATGACTCAAAGCTTAATATATTTTGTACTTTTTTAATTTATAAAATTGGAAAATAGAGCCCATAAAGTGAAAACCAAAAAATAAAAATAAAAAAATGAGAAACAAAAGTGACTGTTGAATCTTTGGAGAATATTTCTGTTTGTCAAAGGAAATTTTAGTGCATTTTTTAAAATATAGATGGATTATTTTTTCAGTAAAATTTAATGGTGTTTAGTTGCAAATAGTTTAACTAAATAGAGACAATTGGGTAACCTATATTTATTCCATCTTCTGCCTTATCTTTCTGCTCAACCATAGTTGTCTTTGTTGTACAGGTAGACCCCAACTTACGACAGGGTTCCTTTCTGACGACTCCTTCGTAAGTTGGTTCTGACGTAAGTCAAATACCTGATTTTTTTAAATTTTCATTACTATTGCCTTTTATTATCAGTATCTTTATAAATCTGGCAGTGTTTTGAACAGTAAATCATAAAATTGAACACCTGCGAGTGAACATCTGAGAATGATAACATCAGAAAATTTCACACTGCAACATATTACTAATGATACGATGTACCAAAAAAAAGAACAGATGATCTTAAATGTGGTTTGTCTAACTCGAGTACGTCTTATAGTGGGGACTACCTGTACTTGTGATAACATAAGGAGCATGACGATAATATTTTAACCATATAAAATACATTTTTACAGCTTTATTGAGCTATAACATATATACCATAAAATTCACCCATTATAAGTGTACATTTAAATATCTTTTAGAAAATTTATAGCGTTTACAATCATAACCACAATCCAGG
This sequence comes from Trichechus manatus latirostris, assembly GCF_000243295.1. Classification (NCBI taxonomy): domain Eukaryota; kingdom Metazoa; phylum Chordata; class Mammalia; order Sirenia; family Trichechidae; genus Trichechus; species Trichechus manatus. Next base: position 5,862,345 of record NW_004444095.1, on the reverse strand, counting down.
TTTAGATATTTTTTATCACCCCAAAATTTTCCCTCAAGCCTCTTTCCAGTCAATCCCCACTCATACCCCCAGTCTCAGGCAAACACTGATATATCTACTATCTCCACAACTTTGCCTTTTCTGGATATTTTATACAAATGAAATCACACAATATGTTGCTTTTTGCATGTGAGGTGCATACATGCTGTTATGTGTAGTAGTTTGATCCATTTTGTTGTTGAATATGTGATTGCAAATACATTCTCCCAGCCTTTGGCTTCTCTTTTCATGTCCTTAAGTCTTGTTTGAAGCACAAAATATTTTAATTCTGATGAAGTCTAACTGCAAGATTGTGCTTTTAATGTTGTTATCTAAAATATTTTGCATAACCCAAGGTCACAAGATTTTTTTTTTCCTGTGCTTTGTTTGAGAGGTTTTATAATTTTAGATCTTGCATCTTAAGTTAATGTTAATGTTCCATTTTATTTTTTTTTGTATTTCATGTGAGGTAAAGTCTAACTTAATTTTTTTGACTTATGGATATCCAATTTTTCTAACATCATTTGTTAAAAAGATTATCATTTCACCATTGAATTGTCTTGGCATTTTTTTTAAAAAAAATAACAATATAAGGGTTTATTTCTGTACTCTCAATTTTTTATTTCCCATTGATCTATCCTCATACTCACATCATACTCTTGATTCTTTTAGCTTTATAATAAGTTTTGAAATTAGTGTAAACCTTCCCACTTGTGTATTCTTTCTCAGAATTACTTTTACTATTCTAGTCTCTTTGCATTTCCATATAAATTTAAGGTTCAGCTTGCTAATTTATTCAAAAAAGACTGCTAGGATTTTGAAGAGGATTATATCGAATTTATAGATTAATATGGAAGAATTGGCATCTTAACAATATTGAGTTTTCCAATTCGTGAACATAAAATGTCTCTCCATTTACTTAGATGTTTATTTTTTTGTTCAGTGACGATTTGTTGCTTACAGTGTACAAATGTTACACTTCTTTTGTTAAAATTTTTCCAAAAAGCATTTAATTTTACAATACTATAGTTGTTTTTATTTTTATATTTTCATTGTTAATTGCTGGTATATAGAAATATAATTGGCTTTTATACATAGATCATTAATCCTATTATATTACTAAATGTTTTTATTAATTATAGTGGGTGTTTTTATTTCCTAGGAATTTCTACATAAAGGATTATGTCATCTGAGAATAAAGATAGTCTTACTATCTCCTTTCTAATCTGATACCTTTCTTTCTTCATTTATTTATCTATTTATCTAATTATCCATTCATTCATTCATTTTTGCTTCGATGCACTTGGCTAGAACCTTCTATACAATATAGAACAGAAGTGATGAGCCTATATCCTTGCCTTGCTTCTGACCTTAGGAGGAAAGCATTCAGTCATTCATCATTCGATAGATGTTAGCTGTAGGTTTTTCAGGTTGAGTGAGTTCAATTCTACTCACAATTTCTTGTGAATTTTTATCACGAAAGGTTGTTGATTTTGTCAAATGCTTTTTCTGCATCTATTGAAATGATGCATGTAGTTTGTCTCCCTTTCTTTTTTCAATTTGGTACATCATATTAGTGGATTTTCCCAAAAGTTGATTTATTATTAGATATTTAATAAGACCTTATTTTGAACAAAGGCCAGTACTAATGCCCTAGGGATGCAAAAGATGTTAGCGAAATTGCAAAAGTAAATCTTGTATATTGCCTAAATAATAACTAAGGAATATATGTGTAACCTCACTGGGAAGGTAATGCACAAGTATTAAAAGAAAAACAGCAATTATTGGTTTAAATAAGCACTATAGGAGTTTAATATTCCCCTATGATCACATAATGTAATCTTACTTGACAGTCCAACCACAAGTCATCTCCTCTGTCATAAATGCAAGGCATTATAGGTAGAGTAACAACAAAATTCACTGTCAAAACTGAGATTTTTCTTAAGAATGAAAGAGGCCACAGTTAATAATTAAGCTTGGCAACAAGGTAAGCTAGGACAGATCTGGACAAACCAGCACATTCTGTTACCATTTTTATAAGCCATGGCAAGAAGTTTGCCCTTTATGCAAAGAGGAATGGAAAGTTATTAAAATATTTTAAGCAGGAGAGTGATATATTCAGAAAATAACACCTTAGCTGAAATGTTTAAAAAAGAAATGATATGCAGAGCCAACTTGGCATAATAGACAGATGGACCATGCTGTCCCTCAGCTGCAAAGACCTGGAAAACTAAGGAAAACATACAAACGTCAATCCTGGAACCCTAAGCATCAAATGAAGGGATAAAGAACTAGATCAAACACCAAATAGAAGAAGATACTGATGGAAAACAGAAAACAAAGAGAGATACAGAATGTAAGTCCCCTGCAAATTAACATGGCACAGCGTCGCCATCTTGGAACACAGCCAGCAATGACCCAGACAGGGAGTACATGAAGGCAACTTCATGGAGCTCCCCACAGGAGACAGAGCTCCAAGTAACCAGAAAAACACACTCTCCCACCACTTACCCTTCTGCCCTTTATGCAGCCTCCACATTTTCCCAATAGGCAATGCCACGCCGCTCAACCAGAGAGCCACCAGCTCACCACCACCCTGGATCTTCCCTGCTCCCACTCGCTGACTCTCGCCATGCCATTTTTTCCCTTTCTTCCTTTTCTTTCTCCCTCCCACCTAGCCCCATATGCCATCTCTACCCCTTTCTGTTGGGCCATGCTGTGCCTCACGCCTGGAGAGCAACCGGCCAACCACGGCCCGGATCCGCACTGCCACCACCCATTGGCTCCTGCCACTCCATTTTTTCCCCCTTTCTTCCTTTTCTTTCTCCCTGCCACCTAGCCCTTTATACTACCTCCACCCCTTCCCTTTGGACCACGCCTCACCTGCTAGAGAGCTACCAGCCCACTGCCATCCCAGGTCTTACCCATTGCCACAAGCCGGCTCCCATTGCACCATTTTTTATTTTATTTGATCTTTTTTTCTTTTTTCCCTTTCTTCTTTTCTTTCTCCCCCCCACCTAGCCCTGTATGCCACCTCTACCCTTCCCACCGGACCATGCTGTGCCACCTCGGCTAGAGAGACAGTGGCCCACTGCAGTCCCAGGTCTGCTCCACCCCTAACCAGCCATGTTGAGGAAGACTCAACATTGTGAAAATATCAATTCTATTCCTGCAATCTACAGATATAATGCAATCCCAATCCAAATACCAACAGCGTTCTTTAAAGAGATGGAAAAACTAATCACCAACTTTATATGAAAAGGAAAGAGGCCCCAGATTAACAAAGCATTATTGAAGAAAAAGAACAAAGTAGGGGGCCTCACACTACCTGATCTCAGAAACTACGATACAGCCACAGTAGTCAAAACAGCCTGGTACTGGTACAATGACAGACACATAAACCAGTGGAACAGAATCGAGAACCCAGAAGTAAATCCATCCACCTATGGTCAGATGATCTTTGACAAAGGACCAAAGTCCATTAAATGGGGAAAAGATAGTCTTTTTAATAAGTGGCGCTGACAAAACTAGATGTCCGTATGTAAAAAAATGAAACAGGACCCATACCTCACACCATACACAAAAACTAACTCAAAATGGATGAAAGACATAAATGTAAAACCTAAAACGATAAAGACCATGTAAGAAAAAATAGGGTCAATGCTCGGGGCCCTAATACATGGCATAAATGGAACACAAACCATAACTAGCAATGCACAAACATCAGAAGATAAACTAGATAACTGGGGAGCTCCTAAAAATTAAACATTATGCTCATCAAAAGACTTCACCAAGAGAGTAAAAAGAGAACATACAGACTTGGAAAAAAAATTTTGGCTACAACATCCCTGACAAGGGTCTAATCTGTAACATTTATAGAGTACTTTAACACCTCAATAACAGAAAGACAAATAATCCAATTAAAAAATGGGCAAAGAATGTGAACATACACTTCACCAAAGAAGACATTCAGGTGGCTAAAAGACACGTGAGGAAATGTTCACAATCATTAGCCATTAGAGAAATGCAAATAAAAACTACAATGTGATACCGTCTCACCCCAACATTACTGGCACTAATGAAAAAAAACAGAAAATAACAAATGTTGGAGAGGTTATAGGGAGACTATGAAAAAATATATGACCCTTCCTTAAAAAGCTAAAAATAGAAATACTATATGATCCAGCAGTCCCACTCCTGGGAATATATCCTAGAGAACTAAGAGCCATCACATGAATAGACATATGCACATGCATGTTCATTGTAGCTTTATTCACAGTAGCAAAAAGATGGAAAAAACTTAAGTGCCCATCAACAGATGAATGGATAAACAAATTACGGTACATACACACAACAGAATACTATGCAACTATAAAGAACAATGATGAATTTGCAAAACATCTCACAATATGGATGAATCTAGAGGGCATTATGCTAAATGAAATAAGCCAATCACAAAAGGACAAATATTATATGAGACCACTATTATAAAAATCCAAGAAAAGGTTCACACACAGCAAAAAACAATCTTTGATGGTTACGAGGGAGGGGAAGTGTGGGGAGGGGAAATCACTAACTAGATGGTAGACAAGTGTTAACTTTGGTGAAGGGAAAGACAACACACAATATAGGGGAAGTCAGCACAACGTGACCAAGGCAAAGCCATAGAATCTTCCTAGACACGTCTAAACACTTTGAGGGACCGAGCTTCTGGGACTGAGGGCTGGGGACTATAGTGTCCGGGGGACATGTAGATCAATTGGCATAACATAGTTCATAAAAAAAATGTTCTGCATCTTACTTTGGTGAGTAGTGTCTAGGGTCTTAAAAGCTTACAAGTGGCCATCTAAAATACATCTATTGGTCCTGTCATGTTCGGAGCAAAGGAGAATGAAGAAAATCAAAGACACAAGAAACATATTAGTCCAAAGGACTAATGAACCACATGAACCAGAGCTTCTACCAGCCTGAGCCCAGAAGAACTAGATAGTGCCCGTCAACTACCAACAACTGCTCTGACAGGGATCACAATAGAGGATTCCGGACAGAGCGGGAGAAAAATGGAGGAACTCCCAAGACTATGGCCCCTGGACACCCTGCTAACTCAAAACTGAAGCCACCCCCAAAGATTAGACAGGCCTATGAAACAAACAATAACATGCTTGAGGAACATGCTACTTAGTTCAGTCAAGCATAGGAGCCCAAATGGGCAACACCTGCCCAAATCCAAAAGAAGGCAGGAAGGGACAGGAAAACAGGATGAATGGGCACAGAGAACTGGGGTGAAAACGGAAAGAGGGAGAGTGCTGACACATTATGGGGACTGCAACCAAGGTCACAAAACAATTTGTGTATAAATTTTTGAATGAGAAACTAGTTTGCCCTGTAAACTTTCACCTAAACACAATAAAATTAAAAAAAAAAAAAAGACAAGAACAAGAGTGAATGCATGTAGGCCAGGTAGTCAGTTGGTTATTTCTGTTGTCCAGGCAATAAGTTAGCACTTGGAATTTTTTTTTGCGGGGGGCGGGGGGGGGGAAGTAGAGAGTTGACTGAATTTAGTGATGAATTTGAGGAACAAGATGTTCCTGTTATAGTTTATTCAGTCAGAAGCCAGAGGAACACTTATCAGGTAGAAGACATCATCACATCCTCTATTGCTACCTCAAGGGAAGTGTGGAAATCTCACTTCCATTTGGTTCCCTTTACCATCCCCACTTTTTAAATCTAAATGTATTAAGTATTTCTACTACATACATTGAGCACCATGTCTGATGACATTGTATGTTTTGCTTCAGTTGTCAAATATAATTTAAAAAACTCATGAGAAGGATAGTTCATTATACTCACTCCTATTTTTACTCATTTGATTGTTTTTCTTCCTTCCTAAGGTCATAGCCTCCTCTGTTTTCTTGTCTTTTTTGTTCAGAGAACATTAGTTAATCTTTAAGTTTAGATATACTGGTGACAAATTCTCTTAGTTTTCCTTTGTCTGAGATTATCTTTATTTCCTCTATATTATTGTAGTATATTTTAGCTTGATATAGAATTCAGAGTTGACAGATATTTTCTGTCAGCCCCTGAAAAATGCTGTGCCACTTCCTTCTGGCTGCCATGGTTTCTGAAAAATTTGCTGTCATTTGAAAAGTTGATGCCCTATAGCTGATGTTTTATTTCTCTTTAGTCTTTTTCAAGATGTTTTATTTGATTTTAGCTTTCATAAGTTTTATTATGACATGCCTTGGCATGTAGTAGCTGCTGACAGCATTAACTTGAGTTCATGAAGGCAGAGACCATGACTATCTTGTATCCCCAACACCAAACACAGTTCCAGGCATGTAAGGGGTGCTTCCTGTCTTAGTTATCTTGTGCTACTATAACAGAAATACCACAAGTAGATGGCTTTAATAAACAGAGTTTAATTTTCTGACAGTCTGGTAGGCTAGAACTCTAAATGCAGGGCACCAGCTCCAGGGGAAGGCTTTCTCTCTCTGTTAGCTCTGGACAAAGGTCCTTGTCATCAACCTTCCCTTGGTCTAGAAGCTTCTCAGTGCAGGAACTCTGGATCCAAAGGATGTGCTGTGCACTCAGCACTACTTTGTGGGTGGTATGAGGTTCCCACATCTATCTGCTTGTGTCTCTCTTTTATATCTCAGAAGAGATTGGCTTAAGACACGACCTAATCCTATAGATTGAGTCCTGCCTCATTAACATAACTGCCATTAATCCCATCTCATCAACACCACAGAGAGGATTTACAACACACAGGAAAATCACATCAGATTACAAAATGGTGGACAATCACACAATACTGGGAATCATGGACTAGCCATGTTGACAGATATTTTTGGGGGACACAATTCAATCCATAATACTTCCTTAATAAGTATGCTCTGAAAGAATGAAAAGCCCCAAGTACTTTGGTTTCCATAATAAGTAACCAACAAATCAGTGATGCCTTTCATGATTATGAGTATAAATGTGCCTTGAAGTACAGTTGGAGCCTTGGTGGCACAGTAGTTAAGAGCTTGGCTAGTAACCAAAAGGTCGGCAATTGGAATCCACCAGGCGCTCCTTGGAAACCCTATGGGGCAGTTCTACCCTGTCCTATAGGGTTGCTATGAGTTGGAATTGACTTGAAAGCAACGGGTTTGTGATTTGGTTTGAAGTACACTTAGGGACAAAATAGAAGCTTGGTCTGTTCTTAGATTTCTGATAAATACGTAATTATTTAATATTTATATTCCAATACCTTGTAAATCTTTTTAAAAACCATTTTTTTCTAAATTTTATTTACTTTGTTGTTGCTGAGAATATACACAGCAAAACATGCACCAATTCAACAGTTTCTACATGTACAGTTTAGTGACATTGATTACCTTCTTCGAGTTGTGCATCCATTCTCATCCTCCTTTTCTAAGTTGTTCCTCAATAACATAAACTCACTGCCCTTAAGGTTACTGTTGTCAGTTTGATCCAATTTGATTCAATATAAATATAGATATACAGTTCTTAAAAGAGCATAATGCTCCAG
>NW_004444095.1:5850704-5853194 GCF_000243295.1 Trichechus manatus latirostris | reverse complement strand
ATGAGTTGGAATCAACTCAGCGTCAATGGGTTTTAATTTATCTCTAAATTTAATCGGAAAGTATGCCTGCAGTCAGTTAAGTGGAGACATAGACCACAGGCCCATGTTTAGTGTCAGAAAAAGAGTAAGGAAGAATAGACTAAAGTTATATTCTACTGAATATCCATTATAATTCAGATGCCAATGTGACTCATTATTCCAAAGTCTTGGGAAATATCATCTTAATTAGGTAGGCTCTGGCCATAATACGAATGTTAATATTTTCCAGATGTGCTGAAACTACTATTTCCTATGGTAAAAGGCACAAGATTGAATCTATGTCACACCCAGCCATCTCAGAGTAATAAATTAGGAGCTCAGTTCCCGCTTTTTTGATTACCCTACATTTATTCATTTGTTCTCAACCCAATTCCAAGTTTACTTGGAACATACATTTCTACATTTACTATGCCTTTGGAGAAAAATAAGACAATTATAAAATTTCTTCAGCCCACCATTCAGTTTAATTTTGTATTTTCACTGGGTATTTTGATTTTTTAATGCCTTTGTGGAAATTTTGTTATGGGTACTGCCAGAAAATATATGATATGTGATTTAGTCTCTGCTGCATTAAAATCTGCTTCCTTATGCTCTGGTATTTTTTAAAAGAGAAAAAATAGGCAAGAATGGCAATATATTTTTGTGGAAGAAGCAAGAAAGAAACAATCATTCTGTTTTGTTACAATCACTATCATTCTGAGTTCATTTTTAATTAATATTACTAAATTCTGTTAGGTGTTTTGTTTCAAATTAGAAGCAGCTTTTATCTTTTATCCTGGTGTGTTTCTGCAAGCGTTAAGTTCAAAGAAAGTCATACAAGAAATATGAAATAGACCTACTTCATTAGCTTTCCAATAAACATTTTCATAGGGGATAAATGCATTTATCAGAAATTCTAAGACATACAGCCATATATGTCAAATGCATTCAGAATATGAAGTTTGATTCTTCTGTCCTGAACTCTGATGGCCCTCTTACACTGAATGAATTACTTAGAATTGTCTAGTAATTCAGAAATGTCGACCGAATATTTTACGATGTATAGGCTTTGACTTTGTTCAGCTTTGGCTCGGGGGATGTATTCATGCACCCCTTACAATATTGACACTGGCAGGTTTTTAAGAAAGATTCAACAACAAATGGAATTATCCTTATTAACTGCATTTGGTATGCAGATGTGGGATGCATTTTGGTGAATTTTAATTATTGAAGGTTTCTCATGAAGGTTGTATTCACATGCTGGCTGTGGCCACAGTTGTCTGAAGGCTTGACTGAGCAGGATGATCAAAATGACTAACTCTCATTACTGGCAGTTTATCTTGGTTGTTGGCTGGTAGCTCATCTGGACCTTTCAATGCTGATACCTACCTGTGGTCTTTTTATTATGGGTTTCTCAGGTATTAGATTTTTTGCACCGACTAACTTCCCACAGAGTGTATATCCCAAGAGAACCAGGTGGAAGCTGCATGACATTTTCTGACCTAGACACAGAAGTCACTTCTGCTGCATTTTGTTGGTTATAAGAGTCACTAGATTAGACTGGATTTAAGAAAGAGAACATAGACCCCTCCTTTTGATGGGAAAAGTGTCAAAGAATGTGCAAACATTTCTTAAAACTGTCACAGTGGAGTCTGCTTACTTGAGTACTTTAAGCTTCTTCTAAGTCAATAAACTGTCTCCACATTTCTCCTGGATATTGTCACCAGTTGGATATTGTTACCACTTGGCAGTCTTTGAGTGACAAGGCTCAGATCTTGGTGGGTAACATAACCAAGCTGTAGAACGGGTGATATTTTTTCTCCTCATTGGTCAATTTTCTGGGCCAATTGGAAACTATCTGCTACCCCAAGTCAACTCATTCTTTAAATTTGTTTTAGAATGCTCAATGATGTACATAAGCTACCATATATATCCATCTTCATTTGTAGCCCTGGGGAGCCTGTAGCTTGGTAGATATTAAAAATTTCAGGTCACTCCAGCTTCCTAGCTTTTACCAGCTTCCCTCTGAACGATGCATCTCCCTTTTACTCAGGGATCGAGAGTAAATTAAGTTCTGATTAGTAATGACCACTGTTCCCTGATGACTGTACATTTTTGTTGTTTGCTGAGGATGGAAGGAGGAGAAAAAAATTAACAGCAAGCCGTGTGGGAAACTGTCTGTCTCCTAAATTGTCTCTGTCTCCTAAATTAAATGATCTCTAAAACTCTGTCTCCTAAATTGAACAATTTCTAAAATATCAGTGTTCCCAGGAAAGGAGGAGGGAGAAAGAGGAAGGCTGTTTTAAGGAATACATTTCATTTTAATATGTATTTATTATGAAAAATGGCCAAAATCTGTCAAGGAATAATTTTAGGCATGATGATTCAGGGCTATGAGGTGTTCTGAAGATTTAGGATAAAAAACATAATACAGTTCAAGGTATCAAAACAGCTCATTTACTATTCTAAATC
>NW_004444095.1:5847581-5850122 GCF_000243295.1 Trichechus manatus latirostris | reverse complement strand
GGACCCCAGTTTGAGTCTAAGCTCTGAATCTATAGGACTTTTCCACTCTTAAAGTTTTGTAGTTAAGATTTTTTTTCTCTTTAAGCTTCTTGGATATTTTTCATATTTTTCTGTGGGATTTTAGAAAGGCTGGAAATAAAAGACAATAAGGTCGGTTCAGAGACAGGGAACCCTCTGCACAATGATGTATAAAAACATCCTAGCAACATACTAGGAGGCATTGGGTTACCCCAGGCAACAAGCTCTATTCTTACTGACTAGGTAATTACAAATGAAAGAACAAACATACGGCGGTACAATATGTCCTGGTTGGTTACCCACCCCAACTTCAACCACAGCAATTTATTTATATATTTTATATAACTTATATTTGGTTTTTATATTTTGAAAACATATTATGGTAATTTTTACATGGTCAGCTCTGTTTAAACTGCTCTATCTAGTTTGAGTTTATTGAGAATGAGCACTCTGTCTTGCTCGTCTCTTATCTACTGAATCGTGTATCATTGCCTAGTAGTGGTAATAAAAAGTTTTAAAACGATAATGATAACTATAGTAATATTGGTTAATCCTTATTGAGCACTTACACATATCGGGTACTGAATCTACTGGCTTTACAGGAATTAGTAACTTTGTTTAATTTATGAGGAAACTGACATACAGAAAGGTTAACTAAATTGCCTGAATTTATGCACCTAGGTAGAGCTAGGATTCCAATCCAGGCAGTCCGTCTTCAGAGTCTGTGCTCTTTAACCCTCTGCTATGGTACTCAAAAAAACTTGCTGAACGGATCATTGAGTTCCAACATGAATCCCCCCTGCCCCCGTCTCTTCCTCTATGTTTCACTGTTGGATCTGTTCTCACAGACTGTACTTTACCTTCTACCTGCATCTCACCCTTTCAGTTTGGATTTTAAATTCCTCACTTAAAACCTCCTCGGTAATATGCCTCTCTCCTCCTGCTTTATTCTCTCAGGAAGTTCCTCAATTTCTTTCACAGTCTTCATCTCAAATGTAATCAACCTTGACATGAAGATGGTCATTTGAGTCTTAAATGTCACTCAATTTCACTTCAGATCGTAGTTACCAATCTTCAGGCCCAAGAATCGTTACTGAGCCTGGAAAACTAATGGAGAAAAACCTGTTGCCGTCAAGTCACTTCGGACTCATAGTGATCCTATAGAATTGAGTAGAACTGCCCCATGGTGTTTCCAAGGAGTGCCTGGTGGATGCTGACCTTTTGGTTAGCAGTCAAACTCTTAACCACTATGCCACCAGGATTTCCAGTTGACTTGATGGCACCGGGCTAATGGAAAGCGAGCACATATCAAAATGATAGCTGTTGTGGTTGGTCATTTTACATAAGAATTTATTTACAAATGACTGAATTTTCATTTGGGACATTGAGTTTTTTCCAATTTTTATAGGCATGGCATTTTTTCCATTGTACACTATAAACATAAGATGTGATTGAAAAGTCTTTAGGATTCCATTTTATCACACTGGAAAGAAGGATACTTTTCAGTAATTTTAAAAATATCTCCTCATTATCATTCTGTAAGCATTCCATGAAATAACAAGTACCAGGCTCCCAGCTGCATTAATTTTTAACTGTAGGCCTAATGCAGCAGGATACCAACTCTATTTATCAAGTTCTTGCGAAGAGAATGGGGTAATGATTTACTTTAATAGGTTGAATTTTACACTTTTGTTCCAGCAATCCTGAGCCATTCACTGCATTCTTCCTACCTGGTAGTGATCCAGAGTTTTCTGTAAAACCTGAATTTGGAGAACTTCCACCTTTTGGCACTGCTGGAGCCCTCATTAATGTGATATTTAGACCCCAGATGTACAGCAAGAAATACAAAGCAACGTTAGTAATACAGGTGAGTTCAAGAAAGACAATAGTCAAGGATATTTAATGTTACTAAAGGCATTGAATGAACTAGGGAGTAAAGGTATCACCCATTGATCACAAATAAAGAATAACAGTATTACCTTTTGAAAGTCAACTTATTTCAACTGTTACATCTTATTTTACTTTTATTTTGTCTAGCAAAGAACTTTTAAAAGAGAAATATAGGAAAAAGGTTGTCAACACCAGAAGAAAGTAAGGAAGTACTTCTTTTCTACATTAAGGAAATGTGGAAGATACAAACAATGACTATAAAGTGATTTGGACATTAGTATATTATTTTCTATAATGAACTTGTTCAAATACTTTATTAAGTTCACGTGATTTGTGATAAAGTTTGTGGAGTCTTTGATTAAGGCATATGGTATTGTCAAAATGTTGAACTCTAAAATGAAGAAAATAAAATAGTAGATTAAAATAGTTTATTTTTATTTTATTGTACTTCAGGTGAAGGCTTACAGAACAAATAGTTTCTCATGAAACAGTAGTACACATGTTGTTTTATGGCATTGGTTAACAACCCCACAACATATTAACCCTCTAAATTCTCAACCTTTTTTTTTTTTCTGGTGAAAATACACATAGCCAAAGATACACCGTTTCAAAAATTTCTACATACACAGTTCA
>NW_004444095.1:5837038-5838511 GCF_000243295.1 Trichechus manatus latirostris | reverse complement strand
AATCTCTCCTCGCTCTCCGTTCTCTTTCAGTATTCTCACTCCATTTGGTGCTTGGCTGAGTTCTTTATCTCTTCATTTGATGTTCTAGGGTTTCAGGATTTTTGCATTCTCTGTTTGGCTTAGTTTTTCGGATCTTTGCTGTGGAGGGACGGCGTGGTGCTTCTGCCTAGAGTGCCATCTTGCCGGAACCTCTAGATAACAATAGTTTTAATTAAAAAAATGTGAAATGACTCATTAATATAAAAGTCTGTTAAAATGATTGTTTTATTAACAGTTAGGGTAAGCACAATTTTGAAAATTTCCCTGGTAAGCATAATGTCTCTGTAAAATTTCACAGGTAGTGTGTACTAAGAACTTTTCTGCTAAAGACAACTTGCAAATTATTTCTGAAAAGATATCTATTACCACTGTCTGTTTTCAGTAGCGGAGACAAAAAGTTTGAGTGATCATGTTATAACACACATTTCCTAGTTCCAAAGTGATTATTAGACTTCAAAATCAGACACTAATTAGGCAATGTCATGGACATAAATGGTTGTTGTTTTAATGAAGAGAAAAGAGAGATGAGATTGTTATTTGAGACAGTTATTTCTATTTTTCATTTTTCTGAGAGTCCTTAGAACTCAGGTAATAAAAGTACAAAGTCTTTGGAGCTTTTTGGAGTTTTTGTACCCCTTTGCCTGAATTGATACTTGATGTACAATGATCTTGCTGTTATACTTGCTTATTAAGAAAGAGGACATACTTGGGCCCTAAGGGGATTAAATGACACATTTATAAATAGATTTATAAATTAAAATGATTCTCATTTTATTTAGTATGCAGTCGACATTTCTGGAGGAATGGTAACATCTGATATAGACGTAGTAAAATATCGATCGAAGCAAGGAAATTTGCATTGGTAAAATACTGTTAATCAGATTACAGATCTTATTCTATTTTCACAATTTGTAAATGCACCTGTGTGTGTGTGTTTAGTTCTAGACTGTCTGGATCCATGTATAGATTCATTTAACTGCAACCATAATTTAGAAACAGAACTACTCCATTACCACAGAGGAACTCCATGCTACCCCTTATAGTCTAACCCAACCTCCCAGCCCTGCCTCTGTCCCTGGCAACGACTAATCTATTTTCCATCTGTATAGTTTTGTCATTTCTAGGATGTTATATAAATGGAATTGTATACTACATAATCTTTTGAGACTGGCTTATTACACAAAGGATAATGCCTTTGAGCTTTTTCCAAGTTATTGCATGTATCAAAACCAATGATCTTGAAACCATGTTTCAAACCTTGCCCTGCTCTCAGTGACAACACAATGCTACTTCACTTGATAAATGTGAAGACACTGACAAAAGATAAACCAAGATCTATATAAATATTGTTGTTTGCACTGTTAGCATATTTTAAAAATTGTTCATTTTAAGTGTTAAGTCAATTAATAATTGCAACAACTAGAAAGATATATA
>NW_004444095.1:5833822-5836552 GCF_000243295.1 Trichechus manatus latirostris | reverse complement strand
ACTTGTGATTCCTCAGAAGCAGACCCTCAAGTAAGGATTCAAGTCCAGATAGCCTGTTTGCTATGTGATCTCAGGAAACACATGTAGGGAAACCAGGACGTGAAACAAGAGAAGGAAAAGATGTCAATAAGGGGTGCTTTATCAAGACAACTAGCAGAGCAGACAACTGGAATTTAGTCACATGGGGAATGTCTGGGAAATGGTATTAGACACATACCTCAGAATCATCCCACCTGACTGAGACCTGAAGAATTAGATAGTGCCTGACTACTACTACTGACCATTCTGACCTGGGACATAATAGAAGGTCCTGGTTAGAATGGGAGAAAAATGTAGAACAAAACTCAGATTCATAAAAAAGAACAGACTTACCGGACTGAGAGAGACTAGAGAAACCCCCGAGACTATCGCCCTAATACACCCTTTTAACATGAAACTGAAGCCACTCTCACCAGAGATCACCTTTCAGCCAAATAATAGATTGGCCTGTAAAATAAACAATAACCTCCATGAGGAGTATGCTCCTTTAAACAATCAATTATATGAGACCAAAAGGTCAACATTTACCCAAAAGCAAAGACGAGAAGGCAAGGAGGGGTAGGGAAGCTGGATGGATGGGCAAGCGGGGTAGAAATGGTGAGAGTGCTGGCATGTTGCAGGAATTCTAACCAGTGTCACAGAAGAATTTGTTTATGAATTGTTGAATGGGAATCTAATTTGCTGTGTAAACCTTCACCTAAAACACAGTAAAATTTTTTTTAAAAAATTATCCCACCTGAGGGGTTGAGGGAGTTGGAATATTTATACACCAATTGTCGCCATTCAGTTTTTGATTGAGGAATGTTCCCAAGATTTGTTAATTCCCTGGTACCAGCAGAAAAACCTTTTGGGACTTCTGGGGAAAAAAAAATATATATATATGTGTGTGTTTGTATGTACATAAAAACATCAGCATCACATTGCAAAATTTTTGGAAGATTAATTGAAATACATTCAATAAAATTAGGGCTTTAAAAATAGTGTCTTTATAGGTCATTTTTTATAGAGGGTCCTTGGAGATAAGTACCAGGCAAAGTTACAAAAGTTACAAGTCCCTCTGTGTACCCACTAGAGCCAGGCATGGGCGCAGGTTCCTTCATGTAGCTCACTCATTTGTACCAACAATGTGTTGGGCATGGGTGCAGGTGCCTTAATGTAGTTCACTCACTGGTATCCAATAATTTCCATGCCTGGGTGTAGGTCCTTTCTTATAGCTCCCTTACTTGTACACAGTAGGTGCTGGGTATGAGTACAGGCCCTTTCTTGTAGTTTACTCAGTTGTACCCCAAGTGCAGGGCTGGGTGAAGATCATTTCTTGTAGCTTACTCATCTCTACCCACTAGGTACCCGGCATGGATGTAGGTCCCTTCAAGTAGCTCACTTATTTGTATGCATTAGGTGCCAAGTGTGGGTGCAGGCTTCTTCATGTAGCTCTTCCAGTTGTATCCACTAAATTATGGAGGCTGGTGCAAGTCCCTCTATGTAATTCACTTAGTGGTACCCAGTAAGTGTTGGGTGTTGGTGCAAGTCCCTTCATTTAACTCACTCATTTGTACCCATGAAGTGGGTCAGTCGTAATGAAGAATTTACAATGAAATACGATCACCAAAACATAGCTTTGTTTTTCAAAATGAACATCCTGATGTGAAGTAAAATGTTATCTAACCCAGATTCAGTGTGGTTCTTGGTTTGGTCCTCTTTTGTCTCATTGAATCAGAATTCAGAATTACTACAAACAGCAGATAGAAAAGACTAGACATGATTAAAATAAGGCCAGGCCAGATGTGCAAGAAATTCATACACTTAATCAATATTCATTGATAGATAGCACAGTCCATGTCAAACCCTGCTGCACTGCAATATTCACTTGGACTAGACTTATTCTGAATGAGTTTTCTGAGCACACATGGTACAAATCTTGATAAGAGTAAAACAATTCTGCAGGAGCAATGAGATTTAAGTATGAACATAAACATGCAGGAAACATTAGACTGTCTAATTTAACTTTGCTTTCTTGTGCACATATACAGAAAAAATATAAGGCATTGTTTTCTTTAGCTATAGTTCATGCTGTGCAACAGTTTCATGCAAAGCAAATACATTGCGTCTCCTCATATCAGATGGATGCTTAGCCCATAAAGCCAAATGCTTTTCTTAATTTCTTTTCCACATTAATTTTATGTCACTATAGGTATACTTTGAGTTTTGTACCTTTCCCATACCCTCCATGGATAAGAGAAGATGTTAACTAGAGTAAACTTTTTCCTACTCTTCTCTCAGTCGCTGGATATATCATATAAAATCACTTCCTCTCTTTGTTTCCAGACAGCAGATATGTACTGGATGTATGAAATCAATGGGTTACCTCAAAGTGCCATACCACCGAAGAATGCACAAGCCAAAATCGATGCTTCTAACAAGAAGTTCGACTGTAGGCCAATTCGTAGGCGCAATTTTATCCGTGAAAATGCTAAACTCAAAAGGACGGGGGTGTCCTCTACCATGAAGGGTGCTGCTTTGATGTTGAAGAATAAATAAAAGAGTACTTTTTTCAAAATTTGTCTTGGTTTTAAGTATAAGTAAAAATATTCTCATGATCATTATTTTATCTTTTTGGAGTGTTTCGGAGGGATAATAGTTTAATTACAATAAAAAAACAAAACAACAAACCTGATGCCGTCGAGTCGATTC
>NW_004444095.1:5817181-5833406 GCF_000243295.1 Trichechus manatus latirostris | reverse complement strand
TATCTATTATTTGGAATATTATGAGCTATTTAATAAATGGAGCCCTAGTGGCCCAGTGGTTAAGAACTCGGCTGCTAACCAAAAGGTCGGCAGTTCAAATCCACCAAGCGCTCCTTGGAAACCCTATGGGGCAGTTCTACTCTGTCCTACAGGGTTGCTATGAGTCGGAATTGACTTGGTGGCAATGGGTTTGATTTTTTTTTAATTTAATAAGTGATTGATTTAAAGATCTTTGCACATATATGTATGTGGTCCATATGCTCCTGTATTTCTGTCTTTAAATGATATAGCTATCTGTAGAAAAGATCCAGGAGAAAGTTCATTTTTTTGCTTGTCTGCTCCTTGGGAGTGAATCCTTAATTGAAGTAAAGGAGAGCATGTTCCTTAGGACCTATCACTGAGGGGAAATAGAATAATAATCAGCTGTCAATATGGATGAACTTTCAGACATTTTTGCCACATAACAACTGGCTCTGCCACAAATCATGGGTGCGATCTGGAGCAGGTCTCTTACCCTTTCTGTGCCCTGTTTCCTCATGTGCAAAATGAAGGAGCTGTGCTAGGGCAGGAGTTGGCAAGCTATGGCCCCAGGGACAAATCTAGCCTGCCACATGCTTTGTATGGCCTGCTAGCTAAGAAGGAATTTTACACTTCTCAATGGTTGAAAAAAATTCAAAAAATAATATTATTCTGCAACACATGAAAATTATATTCAGTCAGATTTCAGTGTCCATAAATAAGGTTTAATTTAGAACACAGCCACAGTCATTCATTTATGTATTGTCTATGGCTGCTTTCATGCTACGACAGAGAGTTAAGTAGTTGTAACAGAGACCATATAGCCCCCAAAGTCTAAAATATTTTTCTTTATAGAAAAAGTTTGGCAGCCCTTCTACTAGGCCCTAGATGGCACTTACAGTTAAGTGCTTAGCTACTAACTGAAAGGTTGGTGGTTCTAATCCACCCAGAGGCCTGGAAGAAAGAGGCCAGAAGAAGAAAGTCCTGGTAATTTACTTCCAAAAACACCACAGCCATTGAAAACCCTACAGAACACAGCTCTGTTCTGACACACATGGAGTCTCCATGAGTCAGAATCGACTCAGTGGCAATGGGTTTTTGTACTAGGCCAAGAATGACCTTTAGGAAGCACTGTGGGTCGATTGATGGCAATTTCCTTGCATGGTGTGAAGCAGAATCCTGGGGACACATCTGTGTGATCAATTAGTAATTTCAGCTGTGATTAAGGTAGAGGGAAGTGGAGGGCCACATGCCTTGGATTTGCCTTCCCTGGACTGGACAAGAGCTAAAATTCTGTGAATCTCTAAAAGCCTTTCTTGTTCTCTAGCTCCCTAAAGATGTTTCTTTGAGGACAGAGACAACATCATTCGTCTGTCCTTTCCTCTGCTGTCCGGTGTGTGTGAGTGTGGATGGGGGTGGTGGGAGGTCAGTCTCTGAGTATATTCCTCGCGAAGCCTTCATAAAACTTCTCAAATTCCTGAAAAAAGGAAATAGCCTTTGCCGTGAACGTACTCAGGTATCTAATTGCTTTTAGATTTTGGTGTTTGTGGTAATGCATAATATTTAAATAATCTTAAACCTCTTTATATTGAGCCTGCTGAGAATCACTATTGAGACACTCCAATAATTTAAATTATAGGATCCAGAATGGAATGCATTTGGATTTGACTTTTCTGTTGGAGGAGAGTGTGGATGAGACTCTAGGCGATATGCTATTAGCTATTTCAAACTGTCAGTATTTCGAAAATACTTAAAGTTGTGATGCTGGATTGTCATGTTTCAAATTTTATCCTGGATGATACATTTTTGGGGAGGAATATTTGCTATTTGTCTTACGAGTGCAAACTATTATTTGTCCAAAGGAAAGTGAAGGGGGGGAGGTAGTTCAAGTAGACAAAATTGAATAATGAATAAAATTCTACAGCCCAGGAGAAAATGATATAACTCCTCAAATCTGCATTGAAGTCACAGGAAGACTCAAGGAGGTGCCCTGCCCATTTACTGTGGCAGCCACTGTTCCCAGAAGGACCAAAGGCTTTCTGTTGTAGGCTCCTGCAACTCTCTGCTTCAGGGCTTTCTCTGGCCACAGGAGCATGCTTGGCCTGGAGGGGTGGGGACAGGAGAGAAGTGCCAGGGAGTTAATGCCCCTGGGAGCAGCCCTTGATCAATAATAGATAAATAGTGGACAAGAGTAGGTTAATAACAGTGGCATCACTAGTGGGGTGCAGAGGGTGATGTTGTCAGAGGGGGTGACACCAAAATGACTGTCTAAAATTTTTGAGCAGTGTTTCAGCAGAAATTTATTATTTTTTATAAAAATATTCCTGTAGTTTGTTATAACAACAAAAAAATTTTTTCATAAGCCCAGTTTACATGTATCAATATACCTACAAGGCTAAAACTCTATGCTAATTTGCTTTTTGAACCTTCTAATGTGCTCAGGTCAGAGCTGTCATTATTACCCAATTACAAGATGCATTGAGTCACATGGTTTTGTCTGCACATGCTACAAGCTTGTGCTGTTGTTTTTGTTGCTGCTGGTGTTTTAAGATTTTTCAAATTTTCTAGTGTTTTAGCTACAATTTTGTGGTAATTAGCATGGGGTGGTGACACCCCACTGGGTGACATCAACCCTAGTGATGCCACTGGTTATAATATCCCCTAATCCGTGCCCCTTGAGTGGGACAACTATGAGGTGTTTTCTCTCGGTTCTCCCCAGGGTCTCCAGCAGGACTGAACTCCAGTTGCCTGCAGTGATAAACCTCTCAATAACACATCCTGGATGAACTTTTTTCCCTTTCCTGTCTCATTTCCCCATTCCTGTTTGGCGTCTCCCCAGTCACCTCCCAAATAAACTATTTGTGCTAAAACATTGTCTCAGGGTGTGTGTTATGTCCCCCCAAAATATCTGTCAACTTGGCTAGTCCATGATTCCCACTATTATGTGATTGTCCACTATTTTGTCATCTGATGTGATTTTCCTATGCTTTGTAAATCCTGCCTCTACGATGTTAATGAGGCAGGATTAGAGGCAGTTATGTTAATGAGGCAGGACTCAATCTACAAGATTAGCTTGTGTCCTAAGCCAATCTCTTTTGAGATATAAAAGAGAAAAGTGAGCAGAGAGACACGGGGACTTCAGACCACCAAGAAAGCAGCATTGGGAGCAGAACAGGGGTCCCTGGGGTCCCTGCGCCTGAGAAACTCCTAGACCAGGGGAAGATTGATGACAAGGACCTTTCCCCAGAGCCCACAGAGAGAGAAAGCCTTCTCTTGGAGCTTGTGCCCTGAATTTGGACGTCTAGCCTCCTAGACTATGAGAGAATAAATTTCTCTTTGTTAAAGCCATCCGCTTATGGTATTTCTGTTAAAGCAGCACTAGATGACTAAGACAGCGTGATTTGGAGGAAACCAACTTAAGACACTCTTGAACCCTGCCGTTCAAAACCAGTGTAAACAACCCTCCTTCCTGCAAAACCAATGGACAGGATAGGTTCTGGATCTCAGTTCATTTTGAACAATGGTCCTCACATTCCATTCAATTGTGTCCCTAAACCCTAAAGGAGTTTGCACTCAACCAAAGACTCGGTAGTAACTGAATCAAGAAATGGAGTATTTAATAAAAGTAAAAACAAAAATTATGAACCACTATAATAATTTAAATTAGTAAAGTTATACTCCGCATCCAAAAAAGGTAGAGGGTAAACTGTGGTGATATAAGGTATAATAATAATCTTTTAAAACAGCTTCAGGAAGTTCGAACCGGTGTCTACTTGTACTTTCTACAAATTTCCCAAAAACAACCTAAGGCACTCAAAATCATTTTATTCCTCTTGTAGCTACACTCAGAGTAACAGATGGTAAATAAATGTTTGCTGTTATTTATGATGGTATTTTTTCCAGTGAAAAAATTGTTAAAATTAAGGACTTATCCAGTATTTCCCACCTTCCCAATGTCTTATCGCTTCTGTTTATTCAAAGTTTGGTTGCTGCAGTATCAGATCAAATAAGAAGCTTCTATCAAAGAAAATTTCCTACAGAAACCTAACAACATACAGAGTGAAGTGTAAAGACCTACTCATGAGCCTCTCTTTCAATTCCACTTGATCCTTGAGATGTGATGGAATCAAGCCCGCCACAGATGGTTTAAAAGCCATAGACTTAATATGTTGTCCAAAAAACTTCCATTTCTCTCTTCCAACTCTTCCTTTTTTTTTTGCTAAGTCCTGTTGATTTTTCCTGTATAGAGTCACTGCTAACCGTCCCTTCCTTTCTAGGCCCACTGCACATGTCTTATTTAGACAGTGTCTCTAGATTGCTATAGACTCTTACTCTCCAATCATATTCCTCAGCTTGCAATGTTTTCTCATTGCATGCAGAATAGATCATCTTCCTCAGCCTGAAATCCAGTGCTCACCAATCTACCCCCCTTTAATTCACCATCTTTTCTCCACACTGTTGCACCCTCATCTGCCTCAATACCCTGAGCTTAAGTCACATTTAAACTATTGCTGTATCCCTTTGCTTGTGGAGTTCAGTTTGCCTAAAGTACACTTTTCTGTCATACCTGCTTCAGCAAAATACCTTCCATCTTTTAAAATTCTGCTCAAATTAATCTTTCAGCAGAAAGATTTAATATTTTCTCTGTGTCAGATGTTTTAGATGTGAGATGTTCTCTATATGGATTAGCCTATTTTTTTTTTCTGAGCTCTTTCACTCTGTCCTGTATACTATTGTACTTCTTGACTTCTTATCACACTATGTCTCATCATCACGTGGGAATAAATGTTTCACTTGCTAGATTTCTGAATTCTTAGAACTGACTCATTGTCATCAAGTGAACTCTGATTCATAGCAACCCTACAGGACAGAGTAGAACTGCTCCACAGGGTTTCCTAGACTGTAAATATTTATGGAAGAAAACTGCCACATCTTTCTCCTGTGGAGTGGCTGGTGGGTTTCAACTGCCTACTTGCAGTTAGCAGCCCACTGCTTTAACCACTGGGCCACCAGGGCTCCTTCACTCTTAGAAGACAGGGACTTTATCTTAATTATCCTTTAATCTGCCACTCAGTGCTGTTCTTTATACGTAGCTTTCATTAAGTGTCTTTGTATTTGAAGATTTATTTGCTAAATGTGATTCATTTGATGAACTTAGAATATTCCTCAAAAGCCCCAAGCCTAGGACTTGTCTCCCTATTACTAATTCAGTGCTCTTTCTACCTACCATATTTCCCAGGAAACAATAAAAGTAATTGTCAGGACATTACTGCAGATTTAAATATGTTTATTTAAATTTAGATTTAAATACACCACTCATTTAAATTTAAATACACCTCTCATAATACAACTAAAGTATGCTTGGGATGACATTCTACCTAATTTTGATTCTTTTTCCTCCCCTAGCTTTTTCCCAGTTGGGCTACAAGAGTTCATAGGTCAGCATCAGCGATTCAGGCTATTATCTCAGAATTGCCCCTTCCATCCAACTCCCAGTCACTCAAATACCCACACGTGCATGGAATTCAAATAGCTTCTCTTGTCTGGGCTCTATGACGCCTCATCCGACTGACACCTGGATATTTCACATGGATTTTGATTTTTATTTCTGCTTCTGATACCATGCCCCAGCTTTCATTGTTGCTCTATACCACCCAGTCTCCTTTAGGAGAGAGATGACACATTAACAAGAGGGGAGCACCCTAACTCATTTTCATACACTGAGATGATGTTATTATTTAGAGACCTAGGTAACCATTCTTGGTCTATCAAAACTATTTATTAAGCCAAAGAGTGCAAATCACACCTATACTTATCACCTGAATTCTAAAAGTATTTGTTGGGCTGCTTAAACAACTCTTTGATACAGAAACTGCCTACAGAAAAGGATGAAGAGTGGCAAAATACTCAGCCTGTGTGTATTTTGTTTAAGTCTGTATATGAAGAAGGGAGAGAAAAATAAGTAAGCCTTAACATCCTTGACTACAACAGAAACAAGGTGGGAACTGAGACAAGGAGATAGAAATAAAAGTGAAATTCTACCCTTAATCCAGAGGACTAGAAGGTATGCCCTCAGGGGCACTATCTCAGTATTTGACATCATTTTCATTTAAAAGGCCTTTATGTACTGGATTTATACAAGGGTCCAAAGAGAACAAAGTGTGAAAATAAATTGAAGACAAAGGATCAGTTATAAGCCATGAAAAGACCCATAGCAAAGTAGAAAATTCCCTAGCGAGAAAGTTACAGTGTATAGCATTGACATGGAAAATCACAGCAGTATGCTGAACATTCAAATAATCATTCACGGAGGCAAAGATTTCTGGGGATCATGCAAAGTTGTGGCTGTTTTGTTATTCTGCATGAGCTGTGGGCATTCATTTATTCGAAAATTATTTTTGACAACCATTATGTGCCCCGGCATGGCACAAGGGGTATGGTGTATAGAACCAATTGAAACAAAGCGCTGGCCCATGAGCTTGCATTCTGCCCTGCAAGTGTAAAATAATTAACTCTGCTAATTTAAATGTATGAGTTCTGGATTTTGTGATGCAATTCTCTCATCCATTCAAATCATGCACTTCAGAATCTTAATTTGGGCACATCTTCCTCTTTTTACCCTATGCCTAGTCTTTCTGGTGCCCTGGTGGTGCAGTGTTTAAGCGTTTGGCTCCTAACCAAAAGGTCTGCAGTTCAAATCCATCAGCCCCTTCTTGGAAACCCTATGAGGCAGTTCTGTCCGGTCCTATAGGGTCGCTATGAGTTGGAATTCACTTGACAGCAACAGGTTTGGTTTTTGGGTCTTAATTTTAGTCCTTCTACTTTTAACTTGATGAGGTCCTCTGAACTAGTTTTGAGTAAGCTGCCTGGTTCTCCCTTGCTTTGAGAACAATTAATTCTGCTTGATTTTTCATCCTTGGTGGTCTTTGCATTTAGATGTAACACAAATGAATCCTTCTATGTATATACTGGTAACCCTGGTGGCGCAGTGGTTAAGAGATCAGCTGCTAACCAAAATGTTGGCAGTTTGAATCCACCAGCTGCTCCTTGGAAACCCTATGAGGCAGTTCTACTCTGTCCTATGGAATCGCTGTGAGTCAGAATCAACTTGACAGCAATGGATTAGGTTAGGTTAGGTTATGCATACACCAAAGAAAATAGTCATTCCTGCCCCTCATAATGTCCATTCTGGCAAAGTCCAATCACATATATGTCCGTGATCCCATAAGGTTATAATAGAGTTCGGAAATCCCAATCAGAGAATGGGACATCATGGACGTTACCAGATGTAGCAAATGCCAACAGCTTCCTGCACCTAACACGTGTATCTCATGTGTCTTGTATACAAAGGTTTGCTCTGCCAGGCATATAATGGTACAATACATATATAACTTATAACACGTATGTCTTGATAGTCATTATTAAACGCCTATGTTACTGGCTTATGTATATACTGTACTGTACTTTCTATCATTATTTTAATGGGAACATTCCCTAGTTACAAATAAAAAAATTCACATATAACAACGTATGCTTTGACTCGTACACAGCAGCATCCAAGCTTGTGTATCATGCATCTCTTGAGTGTTATACATTATCTCTCTGTTTAATTTTCTTTCAAAACTATTACTATGAGTGCATCATGGCTCCCAAATGCAGCAAAACAAGTACTAGTGATAGCAGCAGCAAGAGGCAAAGGACAAGTATGGATTTGAAAGTGAAACAAAAGGTATCCCATATAGCTTTGTTAAGTACATAATATGGTGTCCACACAATGTTCAAATCACATAATGTCCTATTTCAAAGAACATATCATGGACATTAAATGATGCCTGACTGTAATTATTATATAGACAAAAGGTGATGAATCCATTTTCAATTGCATTGAGGAAAGCACAGGACATTTAGGTAATTTGTTGTGATGTATATTGAACACGTGATTTTATTATATGTATACCTAGATTTTCAAGAAGATGAGTGAACCGTCACTATGCCATTGCTACATTCTTAAAACATAGTATTTTTGAATTCTTTGCTCTTTTCTAAAGATAACATGCATGGGTCATTATTGAGTACCAGAGTGGTCCATAGGGATGTCTGATGCTGAGAAATTTAGACAACTTCAAGGTAAAGAGCATCCAATAGTAAGGAAGATAAAATGTAAACTAATACTATAATTCCAAAATGATGAGAACTTTTATTGGACTTGGGGTAGGAGTCTGGATTCTTCTCTTCACCAGAAGAGATGTGATGTACAAGCTATTCTAATTAATATTTATTTTCAAATGTTCTCACAAAGTCCTATTCGTTATCAGAACCATGTACTACTAACTCACAATTTTTTTATAAATATCTTTTTTTAAATAAATATCTTTATATTTTCTCTAGTTGATAATTTTGATATTTATTTGCCAGAAATGGACCCTCATGGACCTGGGTTTCAAGAAATATCTGAATCCTCAGGGCTTATGGACTTCTATCACAAGATAACAAAGCTGTCAAGAAGGTGTAAGGGACAAATGTTGCCGATTCAAGGGGAAATGTCATAGTGTCAAATCGTCTCCCTCCATCATTTGTACTTCACTTTTATATCTGCAGAGGTTTGAAATCAGGTCAGGAATTTAAAATGTTCCTATGGCAGTTTTTCTTTTCAATTTCTGATAAAAGCATTGTCCAGAATGTTAATCTTTACACATAGGGTAGAAACAGCTATGGTACTAGCTCTTATAATAGTCTATCGCAGGGCTTTGAACTTGTTCTTCCCAGCTCAGTCATGGCCAAGTAAGTGATGCCAGAACAGACACAATTTTTTTTAAATTTGGGTGAACTGGAACAATAACAAGAACAGGAAAAATTACAAGTCAAAACCCTGCTAGAAACCTATTCTCTCACTTAGAAAACAAGGGCAGCATACACATTGCATAGCAACCAAATCTCTTGCCTGTCCGATTTCGAGCAGAGTCAAAACCAGTGGTGGCCTGCTCAAAGATGGCTGCCGACCGAGCGGCTTTGAATGTGTGTCTCTCTTGATAAACCTGTTGCCAACTCGATACACAAGATTTTGACTCATAGCCACCCCATAGGACAGAGTAGACCTGCCTCATAGGGTTTCCAAGGAGTGCCTGGTGGATTCGAACTGCCATCCTTTTGGTTAGCAGTCATAGCTCTTAACCACTACACCACCGGGGTTAGTCCAGCCAGTAATCCAATCTCACGCATCAGACTCCTGAAAGGACTCACTATGCCTCTTCCAAGTCTCCCATACCAGGGCTTTGACCTGTAATTTTTTCCATTCCGGTTACCATTCTGGATATCGCTCTGGAGCACCCAAATTGTAAAATTCAGGACTATTTCGGTTTCTCTTCATTGGCCAGGATTGAGCCAATTTGAAGCCCTGGTCTATGGAGCAACATAAAATCAATAAAACCCCCCAAGATTCTGTAAGACCAGTCTTTGTTTTATTTTACTCTAAGAATCCAAAGGTGTTGGAAAAGAATTCAGGGATAGGAAACTGACACATTGTTCACTTTTGGTTATTTCTTAGTCTAATATTTGTTAATATTAAGAGTTCTTACTATCAAAGGACATCAAGGAGTTTTACTTAGAATTTCCGGGGCGGGAGGTGGTTACAGAGGTGAGGGTGCTTGCTGGGGAATGAAAAAAAGCTTCAAGGAGGAGATTACATTTGACCAGGTTATTAGAGGAGTTGGAGTCTTCCAGGTGTAGAAGGAGAGTAAGGCATCTCAGAATGACTGGCAAGAGATGTGCGAAAGCATAGAAATGGGACAGAACATGGCATGTCCAGGGACCCCCGAGCAGTGGCTGGTACTCAGAGTAAATGTATTGTGGAGTGGCAGAAAATGTGAGTGAAAAGGGAGGCTGGGGTCAAAGTCAGGAAAAGTTGGTTGTATTTTACTAAGAATGAACACTTTATCCTATTGCTGATGGGGAAGCAAGGAAGGTTTTTTGTTTTTTTTTTTTTAAATAATATTGTGTTTTCAGTGAAAGTTTACACAGTAAATTAGGTTTACACAGTAAACTTTACACAGTAAATTAGAAATATGACAATTTCTACACAAGTTTTTCAGTGACGTTAGTTACGTTTTTCACAATGTGTCAACATTCTCATTAATTGCGTTCTGGCTGTTGTGTTTCCAATACTCTAGTTTCCCTGCAAGGAAAGTTTTGAAGTGGGGAAATGATCCTAGTAGATTGGATTTTAGAAAGATAACTCCCAGCAGGCTTCCACATTTAGAATCATCTGGGAATATTTTTGTAAACATTAATGCCCAGCCCCATCTTCAAACATTCTGATTTAACTAGTAAAGCCCAGGCATAAGGATTTGAAAATTTCCCCAAGACAACTGCTTAGTTACGCCAACCTGAGAGGGCTGATGGAAGACAATAATGATTTGTATTCAGGAAGCTACAGTGGGATGAAGAGGAGTGATGGACTAAGGACTTGGAGAAGAATTGGTTGGGAGGAAGGATGGGAACAGAGGAACTTAAGGCAACTGTCATTCTTAACTCAGAGACTACACAGAATAAAGGGGGGAGAAGATGGGTGCAAATTTGGATGCACTAATTTTAGGTGACTATAGGATGTTTATATGGAAATGGCCAGTTAGCAAGTGGATATATTCATATGGAACTTAGAACAGGGGTTTGATTTTGAGATAAATTGTGTGACTCATTGATGAATTGTTGTCAGTCAAAAACAACACTATACATGACAATGATTAGAGAAAGCTTATCAAAGCAGTGATTCTCAAACTCTAATGTGCATTAGAATTATCTGAGGTGATTGCTGAAAATGCAGATTTATAGGCTCCTCTCTCCCCATTCTGATTTGGAGCTAAATGCAAGAATGCATCTTAACAAACACTCCAGGTGATTCCAAGCATCACACGTTAAGGTTGAGTAAGAAGAGGGGCACTGATACAACTCTCAACAGAAACATTAAAAAAGCATAGGGCAGAGAGAAGAGGCAGTGATATAAACTGAGGAGAAACTGGTTAGAGAGAGAAACATCTAGATCCTGCTCCTGAGGTTGGCTACACCTGTCATGGGTCCTGTCCCCGACGAGCCAACGAGGGCAAGGCATAGGTCCTGAAGAACAGACGACAAGGCGGAGTGTTTACCCCTGGAAGGAAAGGGATAAAGGAGATTCTAACTATGAGATGGAATTGACTCCATGGCAATGGGTAAGGAGCCTGAGGAAAGTTTTGAACCTGCCCAGCCTCCTTGTAAGCACTTCATTGAAATATACTTGCAGGAAGAAAAAATGGCATTCACTTAGGGTCTTTCTTCTAACTGAAGTCGGTCTTGTAAGGGTCTGTTTGTGGCAACTTCTTTTAGTCTTTTTATTTCTACAACCATCTTCATGTTGCTCTTACTTTTTTTTAATGTTGCCCTTGCTTTTGAATTACTTGTTTAAAAGAAAACTCTGCTTAGAATTTACCCTGTCTATAGAGTTCATTTTTTATTTTAATAATAGTTTTGTTTCCCATATTTCAATTTGATTCTTTTTCATATCTACTTTGTTTTACAAATACAACTTCTTGTTTAATACGTTCTTGCCTTTTCTTGAATGTTATGTCTTCATTTCTTTGAGTGTCCCAATCATGCTTATTATAAAATATTTTTCCAACTATAACATAAAATTAACATCATTAGGAGATAATTCTTGTTCTGGTGTTTATTTTGTTGGCTGTCTTTTTTAGCATTAGATTTCTTCATGCATTTTAGAATCTTGGATCTCGGTCTTAATTAAGCAGGACATATTTTTTGCTTTTCATTGTCTTCTCTTTCTTTCACTTTCTGGGCTCTTTTATCCTTGACAAGAAGACATGAAGCTACTTATATGAATGTCCTGAGACCCTAGGTTTAGGAGCAGCTCTCAGGATGAAGGCTTGGGCCTCCTCCCTGGAAGGGAGAAGAAGAAATACGTAGAAATGGTTACTGAGCCTCAGGTAGCCCTGGTCTGGGGCTGTGTCAGTATCCTCAGGCTTGCATTACCTGGCAGCTCCATGTAAGCTGTTCCACCAAGCAGCAGTTGTCAGTATTTTTGGTTGATGTTGTGTTCCACCTACTTTTATGAATCTAGTACCTGGATTGAAGCATTGCAGGAGACTCCATTTCCCTATTTAACATGATGACCTCTAGTCCTTCTTACCCTATAAGAGGTGATTTTGCAGCTCCCACTGCTTGCTTCGGAATAGGGAACTTCAGCTCCACTAATCACCCCAGCTTTCTATTTTGTCTCTGGTCTATGAAAATGTTTATCTTGTCTAACTAAGTCTCTGAATTTTTTTTTTATTTTAATATTTTATCCACCACAGCTATGCTTTTAAAGAGCCCTGGTAGCACAGTGGTTAAGCATTTAGCTGCTAACCAAAGGGTTGGCAGTTGGAACTCACCAGCTGCTCCATGGGAGAAAGATGTGGCAGTCTGCTTCCATAAAGATTACAGCCTTGGAAACGCTATGAGGCAGTTCTACTCTGTCATATATGGTCACTAAGAGTCGGAATCAACTCCACAGCAATGGGTTTTTTTGGTTTTTGGCTATGCTGTTAAAGCAGAGTGGGTACATCAAAGAAGGAACATAGTTTGCCATTTTGACTAGTGTCTCTGGGTTAACTTTTGACTACATTCTCCATTACAGTTTTGCCAATTTAATTGATAAAGGAAAATCCAACCACTTTCAAGTGGAAATGGCTATGCAGTTGCCAGTTATAGAGATTTAAAAATACAGATTACATTCAGTTACTATCATGGAGTGAATTGTGTCCTCCAAAAATATCTGTCAACTTGGCTAGGTCATGATTCCCAGTATTGTATAATTGTGTACCATTTTGTAATCTGATGTGATTTCCTTATGTGTTGTAAATTCAATCACTATAATCTAATATGATGGATTAGTGGTAGTTATACTGATGAGGTATACAAGATTGGATTGTGTCTTGAGCCAATCTCTTTTGAGATATAAAAGAGAGAAGTGAGCAGAGAGACAGGGGGACATCATACCACCAAGAAAGCAGTGTCAGGAGCAGAACATGTCCTTCAGACCTGAGGTTCCTGTGCTGAGATGCTCCCAGACCAAGGGAAGACTGATGACAAGGACCTTCCTCCAGAGATGACAGAAAAAGCCTTCCCCTGGAGCTGACGCCCTGAATTTGGATTTATAACCTACTAGACAGTGAAAGAATAAACTTGTCTTTTTTGAAAGCCTCCACTTGTGGTATTTCTGTTATAGCAGCTCTAGATAACTGAGACAGTTACTAACATTGTTTTTATTTTGCTTCAATAGATGCTTAGAATTTGAAGAATTATGTAAAAATTTGCAATTCAATCAACTGGTTTAGAATATTGGAACTGGTTCCTCCTCATCAGCTATTACTGAGAAGCGCCTTGGCCTCTAAGTTTTAGGGCTAGTTAAGTAATTTATGTGTTTTACTGTTAGAGTTGACAAATTCTCACTGAATATCAGATTGTTGGATCTTTTTATCTTTGCTCATAAATTAACATGTTCCAGACTAAAAGTCTATATATTCTGTTTTGAAGCCTTAACATATTGTGTTTTATAGAGGTTTAAAAGGAAGCCCTCGTTATTGAATTGTATCTGCAAGAAGATATTCCTTTCCTCCTGTAAGAAGCACTTCATTAATCTAAAGTGAAACATTAGCCAGTGATCTAATTGGTGAGTAAGGCTGCATTCTCATGCACAGATGGGTTAGCAATTATTCAAGTGAAGTAAGACAATATGGATAAATTAATTCACTCCCCTGAACCTCAGCTGGGTAGTGTAGAAGAACAAAATTCTTACTCTGTTTAGGAGTGAGAGAAAAGGGTTTTATTGAGGAATAAAGCAACTACAGTTGGGCAGCAGAAAGGGAAAATGCTAAATGCTCCAAAGTACAGAAAATGACAAGGGCCTTTTATATAGCAGAAGTTTAGGGAAACAGTAACCATTGGTCATATATCAGTAATCACAAGTCATACATTGTTTAATCTATAGACATCCTGCAGCCAGCCTGTGCAAGCATTTTGTGAAAATGGTTCTGCTTATCTTGCAAGGGCAGGAGCAGTTTGCACAGAAGCATTCTTTCTAAAAGCAGCTATAGTTCTGCCTCCCCCATCCTCATCCTCCCTGAGTAGGTGTGGTTTCACTTGTTGCTGTGAGCTCAGCTTGAACACCTCTTCTTTTTCAGGTCTGCTAGCAAAGTAGGCCCTGCTCCCTTTGCATTCTCATCTACTGAAATTCCAAGGAGATGCATCTTACTCAGCTTACCTCTTATTGATCTCACTCCATGATCTGGATCAGGATTTTGATCCTTCTTTTCCACCTATGCCTCTCTCCTGCTCTGCCCAGATCAGATCTTCCTCCAGTGCTCAAGCTGTATTCACTTTGTGCACACAGACTCAGCCAGGTCCAGTTTAGATAGGAAGCATTCTCATGGTTCCTGCTTATCTCTCTTACTTTTGCCAACTATGGCCTCTCCTGTTTCCCTCCATCATGCCATTCCTGAAGACTGGTTTTCTGGTAACTTATTTCCTTTGTCCTGTCTTAGATTGTGTTCCCAAAGAAGAAAGCCCTTAAACAGGAATTTGAGGGCAGGCAGTTTGTTTGATAGTTGATCACAGGAAGAAACATTAAACCAAACTCATTGCCATCGAGTGATTCTGACACATAGTGACCCTACAGGACAGAGTATAACTGCCCCACAGGGTTTACAAGGCTGATCTTTGTGGAAGCAGACTGCCACATCTTCCTCCTGTGGAGCAGCTGGTGGGCTCGAACCACCAACCTTTCAGTTAGCGGCAGAGTGCTTCATCACTGCATCACCAGAGTTCCTTGGAAGCAATATTAAGGAGTGAGATTGTTAGATAAGGAAGGGGAGGAGGCAAAAAAAAAAAGGTGTGTTTTTAAGAGGTTAGTGCTATGGACACCTGGGGCTCAATTCTGCTGGGGATCTCTGGAAGTCAGAATAGGACATGCCTTAGAGTTAGCCCCCTCTTTTTCCAGGGTCAGGTTGGGCCCAATATTCATTCTCCAATTCCCATTTGTCATTGCTTGAAGAGCTGTTCCCCAGGGGTACTTACATTTGTTGACTATTAACTCACATGGATGAAAAGAAGCCTTCAGGCAGAAATTTGTAGTAGGCAGGGTTGTCAGGTATTAGAACAGTGAGTGTTGAGGGGGAAAGGGGGAAATAGTAACAACTGCTGATGAAGCACTCCCACCACCTAATACTTTTGACATCTACATAACAGATATATGAGGCTATCTCCACTTCATGTATAGGCTGTCCAAGCAGTGATAATCGTGAAACACCAAGAAAGGAGTCATCCAAAGTTATCTACTTCATTCATGCCTCTAATTCTTTCCTTACCAATTTGTTAAAATTGCGCAGCGTCTCTTTCAAAAGGTAAATATTCCTGGACTCTAGGTGTGAGTCATCAATACCCACGTTCATCTTCCCACATGACCCCACAGTCATTTGGAAAAAGGGCAGGAAACTGACCTGGTTAAAAACAATGAGATTCTGTCTCTAGGAATTTGGCACAGGGACTGGAGATTATATTTTGGTCTGAACTGTTCAGTGAGATAAACGTGGAAGCTGTGGGATGACAATTATGCAGAAGGAAAAACATTAAAAATTAAAACCTGGATATTTTGGGTATTATGAGAACTTGATCTTAGTTAAACTTTCCATTTTATCTGATATTTTTTATTAAATTTTGAATGTATTATATTTTTTCCCATGCAAAAATTTGTACATACATTGCTATGTGACTCTAATTGCTCTCCCCATACTGTGACGGCACACTCCTCCTTTCCACCCCTGATTCTCCAAGTCCATTAAACCAGCTCCTAACCCTCTCTGCCTTCCCATCTCATCTCCGGACAGAAGCCGCCTGTTTAGTCTCTTGTGTCTACATGAGCTAAGAGGCACAATCCTCACGAGTATCACTTTCTGTCCCACAGTCCAGTCCAATCCCTGTCTGAAGAGTTGGCCTCAGAAACTGTTTTAGTTCTGGGATGATAGAGAATCCAGGGGCCATGCTTTTAGGGGTTCCTCCAGACTCATTCAGACCATTAACTCTGGTCTTATTACTAGAATTTGAGTTCTGCACCCCACCTTTCTCCTGCTCCATCAGGGACTCTCTGTTGTGTTCCCTGTCAGGGCAGTCATTGGTGGTAGCC